>NC_062529.1:2414971-2564971 GCF_022655615.1 Tachysurus fulvidraco
CACTCTCCCTCCTCTGAACATGTCCAAACCATCTTAATATGCCCTCCCTAACTTTATCCCCCAAACCTCCAACATGAGCTGTCCCTCTGATGTACTCGTTCCTAATCCTGTCCGATCTTGTCGCTCCCAAAGGGAACCTCGACATCTTCAGCTCGACTACCTCTAGCTCTGACTCCTGTATCTTCTTCAGTGACACTGTCTCTAAACCGTACAGCATGGCCGGTCTCACCACGGTCCTGTACACCTTCCCCTTGATTCTCACTGACACACAGAACTCCTGACACCTTTCTCCAACCATTCCAACCTGCCTGCATTCGCTTCTTTACCTCTTTCCCACTCTCTCCATTACTCTGGACTGTTGACCCCAAGTACTTAAACTCCTGTATGTTCTTCACCTCTTCACCCTGTAACCTTACTGTTCCACTTCCCTCCCTTTCATTCACACAGACATACTCAGTCTTACTCTGACTGACTTATTGGAGTTAAATACACATATATTAATCTTGAACTTGTCTGTTGATAAAAGATCATATATTTGTATATATTTGTATGATCTTTTATCAACAGACAAGTTGTGCTTCTGAAGAGAACCCGTTTTTTCTAGTCTAATGCCTCTTTTCCACCGGAAAGAACCGGGTGCTGGTTCACAGCTAGCGCTAGTGCTGGTTCAAAGTTGGTTCCACCGGCGAACCTTCTAAGAACCGGTTTGCCTTTCCACCGGCTAGAGAGCATCATAGAGCCGAGTGTGACGTCACTGTATACGTGTCACGTGTCCCAGCAACATTAGCGCAGCAGCGGCAAACACAAAGACAACAATCACGGATGTCGCTTTACTGTTAATGCTCATGGCTTTGCGAACCTACATTGGCATCCAAACGCGGCGAATAAAACGTGTACGTGCGGCTCCGTGTAATCTGTATAAACGGAGGTTGTAATCGATAAAGTACATAACGTTATTTTATCGTTAACACAGAAAAAATTTTTACCTTAGCATGTAGCTACCTATTATCATGTGTGCTGATAATGTATCATATCTCGGTAAAGTAAAAGTGTGTTAAACATTAGTATACTTAAGGTACATTATCAAATGCGCTAACAGTAGCCCCGCCCACAGCTCCTGACACAAGCGGTTCTTAAGTCTAGACCAGCGACGTTTTGGTGCTACTTAAGAACCACTTTTCCTGGTTTGGAGCCGGTGCTTTGGCAGTCGAAACAGAAAGAACTGGTTCTAAATTAGGCTCCGAACCAGCACTCGAACTGCCTCGGTGCAAAAGGGGCATGAAGGATATTTTTCCACAAAACATTCCAGGGATGTTAAAGGTTCTTCCCAGAACTATACAGTACAGTACATCCTGCCAAAGAACCATTTTAAGAACCTTTAAGAATACCATCATGTTGTTTGCACATTTATCTGGGAATGTTAGCGTGACTGCTAACCTCTCAGAGGAATCTGTAAACTTAGCATCAGTATCGCTAATCGATACAAACAATTTTCACATTTCCTTTAAATGCAGCATTTATATTCTGCCCAACACACACTCATCGTCTTTCTTCTTTCCCTGTGATTGATGTAGGTTCCTCTGTTCGCCGTCGTCTCTGAGCAATTATATCTATGTAAATATCAGCGTGGCTGCTGGAGATGTAGGTAATTCAGCACAATGGACGAAACCCAGGAGCTTTACAGCAGCATTATCCACTCCGACAAACTTTGTCCTAAATTCCTCTGTACAATGGCAATCGCAGTCCGTGACTGACCTGCTCTCACCTTCCATTTTTCACCTTCACTCAGGCGAAGTAAGGGACATAAAAGAACCGACAGGTTCTGAAAGGATAGAAGAGCACCTTCAAACACATCCCAGATATTATATCTTAGAAGGATTCAGCCTGTGGCTTTAATAGTGACCTTTTATGTCTGAACTCTCCGAATTTACTCTTCAACTAAAATGCCCCTTCAAATATATCAGAAAGACCGTACGGACCAGAGCAGACGTCTGACAGGAGCTAAGTGAATCGTTTTTTTAACTCTATAAGCCGGTACTGTAGACGTTTAAGAATTCTCTATTTATTTCCTCATAAAACGTGTCAAAGTATTAAGATATTTTAACAGTCCAATAGTGCCTTGAATATGGACACTGGGAAAGCTGAAACCTTCTCGAATAATAGAATAAAATAGCACCAGATCCAGCATTTTTGTTGCTTTTTATCCGTTTCCGCCTCGTGCCGAGAATTAACCCTGAACTCCTTGCAACGAAGCCTCGAGATATTAAATATCGAGGTGGTGAAATTGTAATACGCAGGATGCGGGTTATTCTATCGCACCTCTCTGTTTTTATGACTCATAAACGAAACGCAAATGTTTATGAACTGGAATGAAAAACACGATAAGACGATCAGGCTTTCATCTGAAATACTCAATGCTACTACAGCCCGAAGGGTCCAGGAAGAAAGAATATAGAAAAACTATCAATTTTTTAAAGAAAATTTTGGTTCCCCAAAGAACCCAAATAAATGGTTCTCATAAGAAGCTCTTTTTCGTTGAACCATTAAGGAAATTGTTATGGTTCCATTTTTTTTCCTTTTTCCACTGTGCAGTGGGAAAACATTCCATCGATAGTAAAAGTTCTTCGTAGAACCTGACTGTATATCCTGACCGCTTTATTTTTAAAGAAGTATATAAAATAAGAAGTTTTCTATGCACTCTAGTATTTTATGGATTTTCTGTCAGGAATCCGTCGAAGACGCAAGCTCGGGTACTCAATGATTTTATTAGCCGTAGCAAACAAGACACAGACTTTGTTTAGGAATGATGTCAGAAAACAAGGAAGCAGTAGGTCAGGAGAGCAGATGAGCAGATGAGTAAACAACAGGATGTGGAGCGGGCAGATTAAAACCAAAATGAGAAAACCAGTATCAAGACAGAACACAAAACACAAATACAAGGACAGAGGAGAAAAAAAAAAACAGATGCAAGACCACAGTAATCAATAGGACAGGTAATTGGGGCAACATGAGGAGCAGGTGTGCAGAGGTGGGAGGGGTTCAAGGATCAGGCGGGGGAAACATAGGTGAACAAATAAAGACACATGACACAAGAAATAAATAAATAAAGCCAAAGAAAATGTCCAAGCCATTCACAGAGGGATTTTAAGCCATTCCTCTTCTAGAACTGTGAACAGGTCACTACTTAAAGGTGCGGTCTCCGATTTTTGAAAGCCAATGTTGACATTTGAAATCACCAAAACAAACACGCCCCTAACCCAAATGGGTCCCACCCCTGTATCGATAGCTCCGCCCACACATACATACGTAACCCAGGCAACTAACAGAAAGAAACGTGTCTTTATCATAGCTGAAGGGAAGAACGATACGATTGTAGATAAACAAACAAGCAAAAATGCCACACAAGCATAATGATGTAAAGGACAAAGGCATATATTAGTTCTGTGTAACAAAGCAAAACCAACGTTACTCACCTATCGAGAAGGAAAAAAGTGCCTCGGCGTCTTAAGTAAAGTCGGCCACATATTCACAGGTCGGAGTTTCCAGAGTCAATAACTCCTGAGCTAAACGCTGTTACACAAAACGCGGTTGTAGCTGCCTCTCTACATTACTACGATAGAAAAGAGGTGTTATTTGTGTAGTAACAGCGTTTAGCTCAGGAGTTATTGACTCGGGAAACTCCAACCTGTGAATATGTGGCCAACTTCCTGCTCCTTCAGTTCTCTCCAGCGCTGGAAAGCTGATCCTATATTAACACGTCCTACTTCTGGCCTTATCGTAAGCCTTTCTTCGCTTTCTTTCTTCCTCCATGTCGATGTTAAAACCGCTTTCTGCATGTCACACATGTGCACTGAACACTCCGCCCATATTGACAAGCCCCGCCCCTTTCTGCTCATTGGTTACACGTTTGTTTTGATTTTTGTTTCTATTTTTGTTTATTATTCGGCCCGACTCAGTTTTCTGAAGCATTTCTCAAAAATCGGAGACCGTGCCTTTAATTCTGACAGAGGAAAGTCTTTTGCTTCATGTTTTCAGTCTCAGGGTCATCAGTGGCTTAGATCTGGTGACTGTGCAGGCCATGGGAGAAGTTCATGTTCATCAAACCACTCTGTGTGTATTAGTGTACTGGTATATTATCACCACATTCAGGGTACAAAGTTTGAACCCACCGAGTGCACATATTCTACCAGAATGGCTCTAGCACAAGTCCTGGGCACGGAGAATGCCGTGCTGTAGCCCAAACCACCACTGATCCACCACTCCGAGCATCTTCTTTGAGGCTTCTCTACATCATAACTCTCCCAGATGTGGGAAAGACAAAGAAAATGGACACATCAGAGAAAAATATGTACAAAAGTTTCACATTGTCCACAGCTCAAGATTTGGCACTGGAACAAATGACCAAAGGTTTGAACATCGCAGATTGACCATGAATATTGACCCTATGGAGCTCCCGTTGAACGGATTTGGAAGAAACAGGACAGTCGAGGAGCGCATTTAATGCTGCAGTAAGTTGTCCAGCTGTGCTTTTAGTTTTTCAGAGACACTTTGGGTTAGTACTCAGCTATTCCGCTTGCATTGGTGGGGTGAGTTCTCAAGATGTTCTCCAATGTCCTTAGGGTCAAATAAACCTTTTCTGTAGACAATAAAGTGATAGTATTTCTCAATGAACAGTCATATTTATTAATTAAGGCATAACTCTCTATGACACCTCTCTTAGAATAAATCTGTTCCTAAGCCCGAGGCTTGAATAACGCAGTTTTTGTATTATGTTGTCCGGATGTGTACAGTACGTAACACAACTTGGTCCAAAAAACGTCCATTGCGTCAAAGCACCAAATGATTTAACGTCTTTTTTTTCTTCATTTTTCACAAAATATTCTCTCTCTCTCTCGCTCATTATTCCCCATGCTACACTTCTTCAGCATTTAGATTCATCACATCCAATAAATGGATGGATGAAAAGAATCCCCGAGCAAATTGTCAATCTTTCCGCTACACCTCAAAAGCTACGGTTAAATAGATCGAGCCTCTCGGCTGGATGCATTGATCAATAATTGTAAATTAGACCTTGACTGTTAAAAAATATTTCATCACCGACGTAAAAGATCCAGCAATTATTCACCGGGGCAAAACCGTACGTCGGCACCGGCGAGAAATAATATATCAGTTTCATAGATTTATGCAAAGTGATGCATGCATGGTGCGCTGCACACAGCTGAGAAAATTACACTTAATTTGAAAGAACTGCTGAGTTTTCTGAAAGCGTCGCTCCACAATGTCGGCGTTAAACGTTAGTGAGAGGATCTGATGCTACAGTAATTTCTCTTCTGCTTACAACAATCTTAATGTTACGCTTCTTTTGGGAAACGACGGCTTGGTTAAGACGGCGATTCTAGCGTCCGAAGGTTAAAACGTTTTGAATACAACACCCAAGCCGGATTGTGTCCCAAAACTCATACACAACTAGGGAGCACCACCAACTGAGCTAGAGAGCTGATCGAGACACATCCAGAATATACCTTATATAAGTGGTTAGTAAAAAACATTTGAGACGATGCTACGCTTGTGACATGATTCATTTTCACATTCTTAGTAAATGAGCTGCTGAACTGAAACGGACGCTAATACGGCTAATGGTAAAAACAGCAGTATAGCTTAGAGAAGTGAATAAACTGTAGACTATAAACGAACTGATAGGTTAGGCTAGTCAACTTATCAAGAATGATATATAGAGAAACGGTCATTTTTTTCCTTTTGAAGTTCGGGTCACTGTGACACTTCAGAATCAAGGATGTGTCTATTGCACTGATTTCTTCATTATTTCCTTCAATAGTTCCATTTTACTTCCATCTTTTGTTCTTTCCTTCTATCTTTCCTTCCTTCCATCCTTCCATCCTTCCATCCTTCCTTACTTACATCCACCTTTCCTTCCTTCTTTCCTTCCTTCCTTCCTTCCTTCCTTCCATCTTTTCTTCCTTCCTTCCTTCTCTTCCTTCCTTCCATCCACCTTTCCTTCCTTCCTTCCTTCCTTCCTTCCTTCCTTCCTTCCTTCCTTCCTTCTCTTCCCTCCTTCCATCCATCTTTATTTTCTTCCTTCCTTCCTTCCTTCCTTCCTTCCTTCCTTCCTTCCTTCCTTCCTTCCTTCCTTCCATCTTTCCTTCCTTCCTTCCTTCCTTCCTTCCTTCCTTCCTTCCTTCCATCCACCTTTCCTTCCTTCCTTCCTTCCTTCCTTCCTTCCTTCCTTCCTTCCTTCCTTCCTTCCTTCCATCCATCTTTCCTTCCTTCCTTCCTTCCTTCCTTCCTTCCTTCCTTCCTTCCTTCCTTCCTTCCTTCCTTCCTTCCTTCCTTCCTTCATTCCTTCCTTCCTTTCTTGTCTTCCATCCTTCCTTCCTTCCTTCCTTCCTTCCTTCCTTCCTTCCTTCCTTCCTTCCTTCCTTCCTTCCTTCCTTCCTTCCTTCCTTCCTTCCTTGAAAAAAGAACCATTGAAGCTGGAAGTGTCGTGTGTGTTTGTTTAAAACTGGGAATCTTAGTGTATTTTGCTGCGTAAAAAAAAGGTATTTTATTTTGACTACAGAAAACACGACAAATTGTTCTGAATTGGCTTCTTGCGTAGTTTCAGAAATATCCCGAGCTGCAAAAAGTCAAGAAGAATAATAACTTAAATTAAAAAAAAAAAATCAATGTGTAAGCTTTGCTGGAGCCAACCGACATCATAATAAGGAGATTAGGATGATCAATGCAGTTGGCTCTTTAAGTCGAGTCGACATAATAAGACAAACGGACTCTACGCCAACGTAATTTCATTAAGCACAGTTTAATATTTGCGCCTGCTGTCTAGTTTGAGATCTCTACACGGGCTGAGCATTTGCCAAACAGATTTCCGGTGAATCTTACTAAAACCGAGCCTTAAGTTTGTTTTTAGCAGCTTGCCCTTTACGTCTCTCAGTTGTAAAAGGGCGCCATGCATCAGAGGCCAGAAGTGGGCCACGCCATAACAAAGCTTTAATTTACAAGATTTGTGTACTTGCCACAGCCAGAGAGACAGCCTATGCATCTCGGCGGCTGTGTCGAGCTCAGACAACGGCGACCGAACAAGACTTTTCACCTCTCGTTCAGCGGCAGGAATGAGTGAAGATGCCCGTAGCACCAATCAATGCTGAACAGGAATCTGATAAACACGCACGTCTCGGGCGCGAGCGGCCCCGGCCCTGCCGACGTACATTAAATAATCAGAGGTCTCATTATTTCCAGGGGGAAACGAAGAAACTCTTTGATGGATGACATATTTCAATTTCAGAGTGAATTATTGTACATCTGGAACATAACAGAGTCATTTGACTCCTCCGTGTGGTCCAAAAAAAAAAAAAAAAAGGAAAAGAAAAGAAAGAAAAATCAATCATTTTCTCTCTCAGGCCAAATTGAGAACCACAGGAGGTCTCATTCTTTCCTGTCAGATGGAAATGATATTTGCGGTTCCTTTTTTTCCTTCTGTCTTATTTTTCATTATTATAAAGTAAGTGAGAAACAAATGTTTGTTAGAAGAAAAATAACACCGACTAATATACAGTACACACCACGGGTTATTACACAGGACGTCAGACCCATTTCGGTATTATTTCCATGATGAACATCTGATCACATAGTTATAGATATATGTGAAAAATTTAATGACTAAATTCATGTGAAAAACCAAAATAACGCTTCAGAGAAAAATAAAATTAAAATTGTATACGTTAAACAAAAAAAATCACATTAAACTAAATTAGTCGTCGTGTAAAAAATGTAAAAATGAATTAATTAATTGTGTAAAATTGTAATTTATATATATATATATATATATATATATATATATATATATATATATATATATATATATATATATATAAAAACATTTATGTGTTACAAAATTCCCACTTGGGAATAAAATCTTTATAAGAAAAATAAATAAATAAATAAATAAAATAACATAATTTAAAAAAGACAACATTTAGATTTGTTGAAAAAAAAGAGAGAGAAATAAATAAATAAACTAGCTTGAAAAAAGGCTAAAAAATGTAAAAAAAAAAAAAAAAAAAGAAAGAAAGAAAGGAAGAAAGAAAGAAAACTGAACATGAAATTAAACAACGGTAAACATTTCTTTTGTTTTTATTTTTGATGAAAGCTGCACCTTTACTTGTTTGCTTGCGCTCTTGTCAATCGTCCATATGTTCATTGTATCGTCTCACGTGCCAGTAAAGATTTTATTTCCAGTCTGTTTTACCGCCAATACAAATGCAATGGATTATTAGTAGCTCTGTTGAGGATTCCCTCTTCATCCCATGTTATGCGTTAAGATTCTTTAAAAGCTGTAAATTTGTGATCCCCAAGAATTAGTGCAATCCTTTAACTCTCCAAAGGCCTTGACGATCCAAAATCTGCGTTTTTTATTTATTTATTTATTTATTTATTATAGTTTTATAGCCTATTGGAGCGCAGCACTGAGAACAATGCGGCATTACGTCTCCCCTCTGAAAGGACTGACATGCAATTTTTATGGCAGACTCGAGGGAAATTAACATTGTGATGACAATTGACAAGATCAACAGTTCTGAAAGTAAAAGGCAATTTTGCAGCCAGGTGGCATAATTACACGCCATGAGTGATGGTACATGGAGGAGGTGTTTGCCCTCGGCTCTGTGCTCATATATAGAAACTGTAAATACGCC
This sequence comes from Tachysurus fulvidraco, assembly GCF_022655615.1. Taxonomy (NCBI): domain Eukaryota; kingdom Metazoa; phylum Chordata; class Actinopteri; order Siluriformes; family Bagridae; genus Tachysurus; species Tachysurus fulvidraco. Next base: position 2,423,680 of record NC_062529.1, read on the forward strand.
TGGAGGATGAATGCAAATAGATCGGATGGGTGGAAAGATGTATATACTTTCTAAAAGTATATATCTAAAAGTTTTTTTCTAAAAGAAAAAAAACAACACAAAAATAACAACAAAAATAACTGCACGCGACGCTCGTCTGTCAGGAGCTTGTCACTTTTTTCTGCGTGAACGAAGCCCGACGTTATTCTCCGAGCACTTTTTCTCTTTGTTGGATCTGATGACTTCAAATTGATTTAGGCCGTCAGTTTCATTTCCTGTGCGACCCTGAGGGAGGCATCGCTCTGACTTTTGTTCCTTGTTCAACTTCGTCTTTTATTTCTCATGGGGATCGCCAGTATGTTGCTTTTATTCAAGAAAGATTTCTTTCATTGTTTATGAACATTAGGCACTTTGGGTTCTAGGCAGAGTTAAGCGGCAAGATCGTGCACATTATTATTACTGACGCACGCATCACATTACAAGCGCTATTCTGAGTTTTGTTGCTAAAGCCGAGTCACGACTTTGGACACGAAGGAACAGATGACAATTTGTGTTTTCTAATCTGTTTTTATACTGTTTGCATTTGTTTTGTTTTGGATTAGTTGTTATGTTTTTGAATTTGTTTTGTTTTTGTATTTGTTGTTGTTTTCGGATTTGTTTTGTTTTTGGATTTGTTGTTTTGTTTTCAAATTTGTTTTGTTTTTGGATTTGTTGTTGTTTTCGGATTTGTTTTGTTTTTGGATTTGTTGTTGTTTTTGGATTTGTTTTGTTTTTGGATTTGTTGTTGTTTTCAAATTCGTTTTGTTTTTGGATTTGTTATTTTTGTTTTCAAATTCGTTTTGTTTTTGGATTTGTTGTTGTTTTCGGATTTGTTTTGTTTTTGGATTTGTTGTTGTTTTCGGATTTGTTTTGTTTTTGGATTTGTTGTTTTGTTTTCAAATTTGTTTTGTTTTTGGATTAGTTGTTTTGTTTTCAAATTTGTTTTGTTTTTTGACATTGTTTTGTTTTCGGATGTGTTATTTTGTTTCTATATTTATTATTTTGTTTTGCGCTTCCCGGCCACTGTATATTTTACTTGAAAAAAAAAACTGATTAGTATTTTCTATCCCCTGAAGTTTGTGTTTACAGTCAGTTAGCGAGACGTTATGGACAGACAAAACTCGTCTAAGATACTTTTGCTTAAAAGAAAAATATGGCAAACTCTGAATAGAGGCTTGAAGATCTGTGTAATGACCGATAACTTTCTCTCTCAAAACAGTTGATTAAAATTGCAACGATTAAGGTGAGATTTAATTATTGAAACAACTCCAGCGAGCATGAGGGAAATATGGACGCTCACTATGGAGCCTGGACGGCGGCAGGGATGAATCTATTTCCATGGCACTAATTTCTATTTAGCCTGGAGTAAATCACCTGTTTCTTTCTCCATCTTCTGGCTCAAAAAAAAAAAAATCCCCCAAAAAGCTCAGCTGCATTCTTTCTTGGTGGGTCTAATTTTGTCAACTGAGCAATTTATCTTATCAGCTTGCTTCAGACACGTGCTTAATTTGTACGACGGCGTTATTTTTTTTCCCCTCCTCAAAAGCAAACACAGCTGCACAAAGCCCAGCTGATGAGATAAGAGTTTCACACACCGCACAAACAAATAAATAAGCAAAGCCAGGCCCGATGTTAGTGAGACCGATGGCTTAAAATTAAACCCTAAAAGCCATGGATTCAATACTGCATCAACCTGTAATCTAACTATTTACATTTCCGCAGGGCGCTAATGCGTTTTCCCCTGGTCTTCAAATGTATTACGCTTTCATGAATACATTTCAGCAGAGGAATTATCATTCCTAGTGCACTCATTTTGCAGAGTTACTCAAGTTTTACTAATTGCTGATCACTGATTCATACTAAAACGTGCAGAGCTAAGGATCCTATAAAGTGAGACGGCAGATTATTAAATACACCCGGCTTTTAGCTACGTGTTTGGTTGTGTTTTTAGTTTCTCCCATAAGTAACAAGAGAGAATTTTGCATTTACTGTAACACAGAATTAAAGAAAAACACCTGATCATTCATTATGAGGTGAAATGAGTACTTATTTCGGTTAATCGGCATCATCCACATCAGCATTCGGTTCATCATCTGAGGTAAAATTCTTCAGGACACGGGTTGGTTCGCCTTAATACGGTTACAGTGATGTTTAATGAAGATTTCGGTCCATCGGTGAGAGAATTTAACTCTGTGAGGATCCTGAGACAACAGCTCCAGTTGAATTCAGTTAGAAGATGCCAACTCCATGTGGTCTTTAAAGACAACAACTTCCTCGTCGATATACAACTGTCAGTATATGACGGTAGAAAGGACATTATTCATAATGACACTTTTTCCTCACCACAGTCACCTTAGTCACCTCAGGTTTGCATCAGATGCCTGTGTATCACCTGTGATATGTGGGTAGACCAGGCGAATTACAGCATAGCATGAATGGAGCAATGTGGTGACTGGTCACAGCTGGCAGTGTTTGAGCTAAATACAACAACAACAAAAAAATGTCTGGAAGTGATGGTGTCCCTCACAGAGCCCTGATCTCAACAACATTGCATATGTCTGGGATTACTTGAAGAGACAGAAAGGTTTGAGGCAGCCAACATCCACAGAAGATCTGTGTTTAGTTCTCTGAGATGTTTGAAGCAACATTTCTTATGTTGTTTCAATCATTCCCACATACAGAATTTTTTTTTTTTACACCTGCCTAAGACTTTTGCACACCGCTGTACACTGACCAGGCAGAACGTTATGACCACTGACATTGATTGCGTTTGGCAGACGCCTTTATCCAGAGCAATGTACAAATGTGCTCTTTTGTGTGTTTCTATCAATGAATAGGTTACAGACTTACTCAGGATAGCAACCTAAATCTCTCTTTCTTTAATATACACACAGTACAAATAGGCAGTAGTGGGCTGGTCTTTATCACAGCGCCTGTTAGTGGGTGAGACATATTGGGCAGCAGGTGAACAAGAAGCAGGAACAAATGTGCAAGAGTAAGGATTTGGGCAAGTTTGACACGGGCCAATTTGTGATGGCTAGAGGACTGGGTCTGATCTGTGGAGGCCCCAACGCGTAACCTACAGGACTTGAAGGATCTGATAACATCTTGGTGCCAAATACCACAACAAACCTAGTGGGGTCCATCAAGTGGGGTCTGTCTGTCTACTCTATCTATCTATCTATCTATCTATCTATCTATCTATCTATCTATCTATCTATCTATCTATCTATCTATCTATCTATCTATCTATCTGTACATCCATCCATCGGAGTATCAGAAGCCTATCTATCTATCTATCTATCTATCTATCTATCTATCTATCTATCTATCTATCTATCTATCTATCTATCTATCTATCTATCTATCTGAACATCTGTACATCTATCTATCAATCCATCCATCGGAGCATCAGGAGCCAATCTATCTATCTATCTATCTATCTATCTATCTATCTATCTATCTATCTATCTATCTATCTATCTATCTATCTATCTATCTATCTATCTATCCATCCATCGGAGCATAAGGAGCCTATCTATCTATCTATCTATCTATCTATCTATCTATCTATCTATCTATCTATCTATCTATCTATCTATCTATCTATCTATCTATTGGAGCATCAGGAGCATCATGCACCTATCTATCTATCTATCTATCTATCTATCTATCTATCTATCTATCTATCTATCTATCTATCTATCTATCTATCCATCCATCCATCCAAGCATCAGGAGCATCATGCACCTATCTATCTATCTATCTATCTATCTATCTATCTATCTATCTATCTATCTATCTATCTATCTATCTATCTATCTATCTATCTATCTATCTATCTATCCATTGGAGCATCAGGAGCATCATGCACCTATCTATCTATCTATCTATCTATCTATCTATCTATCTATCTATCTATCTATCTATCTATCTATCTATCTATCTATCTATCTATCTATCCATCCATTGGAGCATCAGGAGCATCATGCACCTATCTATCTATCTATCTATCTATCTATCTATCTATCTATCTATCTATCTATCTATCTATCTATCTATCCATCCATCAGGATGCCTATCTATCTATCTATCTATCTATCTATCTATCTATCTATCTATCTATCTATCTATCTATCTATCTATCTATCTATCTATCTATCTATCTATCTATCTATCTATCTATCTATCAGAGCATCAGGAGCCTGTCTATCTATCTATCTATCTATCTATCTATCTATCTATCTATCTATCTATCTATCTATCTATCTATCTATCTATACATCAGTATATCTATCTATCCATCCATCCATCGGAGCATCAGGAGCATATCTATCTATCTATCTATCTATCTATCTATCTATCTATCTATCTATCTATCTATCTATCTATCTATCTATCTATCTATCTATCTATCTATCCATCCATCCATCCATTGGAGCATCAGGAGCATCATGCACCTATCTATCTATCTATCTATCTATCTATCTATCTATCTATCTATCTATCTATCTATCTATCTATCTATCTATCTATCTATCCATTGGAGCATCAGGAGCATCATGCACCTATCTATCTATCTATCTATCTATCTATCTATCTATCTATCTATCTATCTATCTATCTATCTATCTATCTATCTATCTATCTATCTATCTATCTATCCATTCATTGGAGAATCAGGTGCATCATGCACCTATCTATCTATCTATCTATCTATCTATCTATCTATCTATCTATCTATCTATCTATCTATCTATCTATCTATCTATCTATCTATCCATCCATCCATCCATCAGGATGCCTATCTATCTATCTATCTATCTATCTATCTATCTATCTATCTATCTATCTATCTATCTATCTATCTATCTATCTATCAGAGCATCAGGAGCCTATCTATCTATCTATCTATCTATCTATCTATCTATCTATCTATCTATCTATCTATCTATCTATCTATCTATCTATCTATCTATCAGAGCATCAGGAGCCTATCTATCTATCTATCTATCTATCTATCTATCTATCTATCTATCTATCTATCTATCTATCTATCTATCTATCTATACATCAGTATATCTATCTATCCATCCATCCATTGGAGCATCAGGAGCATCATGCACCTATCTATCTATCTATCTATCTATCTATCTATCTATCTATCTATCTATCTATCTATCTATCTATCTATCTATCTATCTATCTATCTATCTATCTATCTATCTATCAGAGCATCAGGAGCCTGTCTATCTATCTATCTATCTATCTATCTATCTATCTATCTATCTATCTATCTATCTATCTATCTATCTATCTATCTATCTATCTATCTATCTATACATCAGTATATCTATCTATCCATCCATCCATCGGAGCATCAGGAGCATATCTATCTATCTATCTATCTATCTATCTATCTATCTATCTATCTATCTATCTATCTATCTATCTATACATGTGTTGTGCATAACAGCACAATCTGGAGTGTGTTACTTTGTTCAAAATGAATGTTATGTTTAAATGATTGATATGTGATTGTTAACGTTGTTACTTAGTTCCTGTTTTTACTCGTAACATCCATCACAATGTGGTACGGCAACTCTACAGTATGTGATAAGAAATCACACACAACACTCTCTTAGATCATTTCTATAAATTATAATTGTATATAACTATAAATAAAATTCACTGCTTATCCTAGTTTACATTTAAATAACAGTTTAAATAATTATATATATTTTAAATATATACAACTGGCATATTATATACAACTGGCATATTATATACAACTGGCATATTATATACAACTGGCATATTATATACAACTGGCATAAATCCCTATGCACATATTATTATGCACATATGACCTGCCACAGGTTTATATATCGGTGTACGTCTATTTAAATATTTATCTGCATTTGTCCCTTTGCACATTTTTCTAGTGCACTACGGGTAGATGTTAAACAGCATTTCGTAGCTATGTATCTGTAATATGCGATGACAATAAAGATGTATCTATGTTTCTATCTTATATTTGAGCTGTGATATAATAGCGACAGAGAGAGGCGAGAATCTTTCCATCGGTATTTAAATAAACGTCTTGTAACAAAAAAAAATCACCATATCACAGATTTTAGGTTATACTTCGCAAAACGACTTCGCATATAATGTGGATCGTTGCGAGTCTCTGTATGAGCTGTTGCTATAGAAACCTGACTTTCCTGGTTCAAACCATATAAAAGAGCTTTTTAGTAAAATTTTACCAATATTTTTTATATCGTCATGTAAGTTTTGTTGTTCTTTTTCCAGCTCCAGTTTTATGGCTATTGTTTTAGCCGCTAGTCTCTCACAGAAAAGTGTGTAAAGTGTTCGGTTTTAGCAATCTGCTTGTAAAAGAAAGCACAGATGAAGCGCTTTTGAAGCGATGCTCTAATAACAGCCCTCTTTTTTTGTTTATTCAGCCGTATATTTACATTATTAAAGAGCCTTTGGCAGCCGTCAGAGATTAGTCGTTGTAGGTCACCTGTAGCCGATTATTAGCCGTGTAGCATGAAGAGTTTTCCGATCCTGGGATGAGAGATCTGAGAGCTGACCTTCCACCTATTATAAATCCCTCAGGTTGAAGAGGTGCCATTCTGACATGGTGGGGAATTTACTGCTTAATGCCTCCTGACACCAGCAAGAGCAAAATGAACTCTATTACCCAAACGAGGTGTATCAGCGTAATCCACTGCAAATACCATTCGCAAAATAAGCAGAAAGTTGGACTGTGGAGTGGCACGACTGTCACTCAAACACTAGAAACTCTTTTTGTAATCGGGACAAAGATAGATTGTTACCTATAGAATAGGATGTTACCGGACCGCCAGGAATACGGGGATCATCTGCTCAAAAGCATATTATCATATAGTGCTTGCTAATATTATGAACAGAAGCTATGCTAATTCCTCTCCATTTTCTGCGTATCCTGAAACGTATAGAGATTGTACCAGCTCCAGTTGTGTTCCACTTCATGAAGATTTCGGACTTCAAATATCGATAGAAAAGGCCAACTCCATGAGGATTTTGAGGAGAACAACCTCTTAATCGATACAGATGAGTTGCTCAGGGGCTCCTGGTTACTCGTTTCTAATTGTGACTGTAGAAAGGACATTACTTATAATCACATTCTTAGGTGTTTATGGTAATTCACACTTTCCAGTGTTTATAATAGCTTATAATCACACTCTCTGGCGTCCCTTTTGAGTCTGGTTCCTCTCGAGGTTCCTTCCTCATACCATTTAAGGGAGCTTTTTCATGCTACCGTCAATAAATATGGATAAATTCAAATACATGTACATAAACATTTCATGTTCTGTAAAGCTGCTTTGAGACAACGTCCATCGTTTAAAGCGCTATATACAGTAAATAAAATTGAATGGAATTGAATTGAATTGCTGCCTTATAATAAAACCGACATCAGAGCATGGAGGAATCTCTGACCACATGACCACAGATCAACTAACAAGAAGGAAAATCAATCTTCCTTTATGTCAGAATAAAGCTTTTTTTTTTTTTTTTTAACCTGTATTTGATTTAATATTCACTTTTCAAGATTTAAAAGAATCTGAAGAAAATATTACATCAACATTATGATCATGCACCAATGCCACCTGGACCTGGACAAGTCCTATATCATGACTTCTGGATTGAAATACTGCTGTATCTTTTGTCCAGAAACCCATGAGAACACTACTATCATTCGGCATGTTAGCAGACAACAGCACGTCTGTACCCTGACTGCTAAACATTTTAGCACATGATCTTTTCTTATTCATCAGACGTGCAGCCTTGAAACCTTTGAGAAGAATAAGAGCGTGTGCTCTTCAAAGATAATGATGAGTCATTTTTTTTTTTTCCCCAGACAAGTGACTATATATAGTTTGGAGTTAAAAGGAAATAAAAGCAAGCTATTATTAATAGAAAAGTACAACTTTCATGAAAGAGGCTCAGGTGGTCATCCAGGCAGGAAATTCAGTTTATAATGCAGTATAATTTTAAAAGTGTTCCAGGTAATGAAGTTCTCTGTTGTGTGGCAAGTAATATTCACATAGAAATGGGGGATAATTTGGAGGAGAAAAAAAAGATGATGGGAAACAAAAAATAGCTGAAATGCACTAAAATTAACTAGAAAAAAAAAACACACACATTTATTATTATTCAAGATAACATGAATACATATCCATTATTCTTTGCATTCATCACCTGCCATAAGAAGTTCTAGAAAATAGCACCAGATAGGGATTTTTTTTTCCTCTTATACAGTATGAGCTGCCCTGAATAGTAAAAACAGAATTAAACTATTAGAATAAACACACATTGATCTCCCAGACCAGACATCCTGAACTACAAGAATAAACACAGTTTGAGTTATCGAACTGAACAGTCTTAACTGCCAGAATAAAATTTTCAAGACTAAACACAGAATTACCTACCGGAATAGACCCGTTCTGAAAACCCAGAACAAAACCTAGCATGTTTAGCCTGGTACTTTTTAGCCTGGTATTTCAGGCTGTGTTTAGGCTTATAGACCAGACTTTAGTCTGGTAGGTGTTTTTTTTTGAAAGTCTAGACTATATTTAGCCTGGTAGGATTTAGTCTGGTAGGTGTTTTTCTGATTGTCTAGACTGTGTTTAGTCTGGTAGGTGTTTTTCTGATTGTCTAGACTGTGTTTAGTCTGGTAGGTGTTTTTCTGATAGTCTAGACTGTGTTTAGTCTGGTAGGTGTTTTTCTGATGGTTTAGACTACTGTATGTTCAGTCTGGTAGGTGTTATTCTGAGTGTACAAGCTGTGTTTAGTCTGGTAGGTGCTTTTCTGATGGTTTAGACTATGTTCAGTCTGGTAGGATTTACTCTGGTAGGTGTTATTCTGAAAGTACAGGCTGTGTTTAATCTGGTAGGTGTTATTCTGAAAGTACAGGTTGTGTTTAGTCTGGTAGGTTTTAGTCTGTTAGTGCAGACTGTGTTTAAATTAAATTCAAATTCAAATTCAGATTCATTTTTATTGTATAGCGCTTTTAACAATACAATATTGTCTCACAGCAGCTTTACAGAAGTATGGAAACAGAAGAGATAAAAAAATATATATGTAATAATAATAATAATAATAATAATAATAATAATAATAATAATAATAATAATAATAATAATAATAATAATAAGCAAAATATGGATGAAAATAAATAAATGAATATATACAATTATTTATAGCATGTTTAGTCTGGTAGGTGTTATTCTGAGTGTACAGGCTGTGTTTAGTCTGGTACTGTAGGTGTTATTCTGAGTGTACAGGCTGTGTTTAGTCTGGTACTGTAGGTGTTATTCTGAGTGTACAGGCTGTGTTTAGTCTGGTACTGTAGGTGTTATTCTGAGTGTACAGGCTGTGTTTAGTCTGGTACTGTAGGTGTTATTCTGAGTGTACAGGCTGTGTTTAGTCTGGTAAGTTTTAGTCTGTTAGTCCAGACCGTGTTTAAATCAAATTCAAATTCAATTTATTTGAATAGCACTTTTAACAATTCCCATTGTCTCACAGCAGCTTCACAGAAGTATGGAAACAGAAGAGAGAGAGAAAAAAATAAATAAATATGTCATCTTATAATAAAAATAAAATTATCTTATAATAATAAGGAAAATAAGGACAAATATACTGTGTTAAATCTGTTTTTCCAGCCTGGTACTCTTTAGCCAGTCCAGACTGTGTTTAGTCTCGTAGGTTTTATTCTGGATAGTTAAGCAGGCTAACAGACTAAACAGATATTTCTGCTGCTTGCTGTTATAGTGTATTTATTTCCAACACACAGTACATATACTGTGTCTGCCATACTGTGTCATCGGCCTTATGATTAACGTCCAGAATTACAAAAATGAATACACTCGCTGATGTATTATGCGTCCCTACTTCCTGTCAGCAAGTACACTTCGGACTAAGCGAGGAATGATGGGTGGGAGAGCTTGAAAATGTAACAATAACAACATGCTATAAATAATACACTCCTTGCTTGTGGACTGAAAACTTTCGGTACAGCGAGAGCAATTTTCTTCCGGTGACCCTGGGTTTAAACTGCTCTTAAAAACACTCAGCAGAGACGGGCCACTGCTTGAAATATGAAAGTGATAATGTGAGGCTTACCCTTCGGTAGAAACAGCCAATCACAATGCCTTGTCGATAAACATGCTAGTCGTTAATGGAAAAATCCCTGGTCTCTTTTCAGATTCTGATGGTTATTAGAAAAAACGTTGATGCTGACTACCGACCTGGAAACAGAATATTTCTTTTGTTGTTTTATTATTGCTTTAGAAAGCCACAGCAGTCTGAATTCACTACAATGTCTTTGGTGTGGCCTTCGGTTAAAAGCCTGCACTGCTCTGTACGGCAACAAGGCAAAAAAAAAAAAAACATCTTGGAGAATGCAAAAACACTTGGCGGTGGCAGAATTTAAACTTTCCTGTGATGAGAAATTGGCTGTGAGGTAAAACGTGACATTTTTTTTTTTATCAGAGCAGCAGGCTGCATATGCATTAAAGATCATAGCGGCGAGCTCAGATGTAGCTGTCAGTTTGCTGCTGTGGGCGCCGAACGTTGGAACAGGACGGCTAATCCGATTGAGGAGATTGCACAGACGCATTCCTCAACATTTCATTTTTGGCTGAAGATCACGTAGCGCCTGCGCTCGGCGGCGGCAAGCAAATTCTTCTCTGTCGTGTAGCTTTCAATGTTTTCCACTAGAACACATGAAAGGTCAGCTTAGTATCATGATTAGACGGTAAGCTACGCCTGTAAAACGTCCACAAGTGTAAGTCTGAAACTGACATCGAGTACCGAGTATGAGTAGATTAAGGAAGGAGTTAGGACAGGAATTAAATTGACGGATCCGTCCCTGGATCAGACGAGGCATGCTCAATTTCTCATGTTTGCTTCGTTAATTTTGAAGCAGAGCTCCAAGGCAAATGTGGCTAACAAGTGCAAGAAGCTAACAGCCATTGATTTAGCTTATTCAGCAAACAGAATGACTAAAATCATCACACAAATTGTACAGTATTTTACAAAAAAAAAAAAAAAAAAAAAAAACCATTTTCTAAACATTTCCTAACATTTTCCTAAAACATGGAGGGGGGGGAAGAAAAAAAAAACAACAAGCTTCATCCTGAATCACTTTCATCAAAGGAATGAATCATTTCTTGATTTCTTTATTTGATTCCTTTTTCTTAGTTAAATATTTTTATGCCTTATGACACATTTATTTCATTCCAATTAAATAATGCATGTTTTTATTTATTTTTTATTTATTTATTTTCATTTTTTAGTTTTAGATTTTTGTGCTTGACTATGATTTTTCCAACACAAGATTATTTTATTTTAAAATGTTTATTTTATTTTTTTAACAGTGCACTTTTTCCATACGGATCACAAAATCGCACGAAGGATTGTATTTGTTTTCTCACTTAAATCCACACTGGACTAATCTCGTTCTAAAGTCCGATCGTGTCGCAAAGCTTCCTGGATCTTCTCTCTGCTGTCATTATACTGCCTGCTTTTGTGCAAAGATATGAAATAAATTTGCCAAAAGCGTATACATTCTAATTATCCTAATTATAAAAACTGCAGCGTGTCTCTCTACCACCTCCCTCGCTTTTTGCCTCTCTCTCTCTCTCTCTCTCTCTCTCTCTCTCTCTCTCTCTCTCTCTCTCTCTCTCTCTCTCTCTCTTTATATTTCAGTCACACTTCCTCCTGCTTTAATTCTTCTGAGGCCCTTTGAGGCTGCATTGCCTCAATCAATTCCCATCATTTAGATTAATCCTCAGCTTTCTTAATTCACTATAGTCTTGGGATAAAATGGATTTAGGAGCATCATTGGTTCACTGAAATGGTTCATTTCAGCTTTATGACCCATTAAAGCCTGGGCAGTGGGTGAATGCAGCCAAATGCACATAGTGTTCAATTATAAATGAGGAGAAAAAAAAAGACATTATACATTGTCATTGAAGAATTGTTGAATTCTTGAATCTGGCTTCAAGTTGACGGGTCACAGGTCGTCCGTATATTAGCGCACATGTACATGTTATGGTTTCTATAGTAACGGCACTTATTCGATATTTATGGGAGTCTAAAGTGTCAGTGCTTCGTAAATTTTCCTTAAATAGTTACTTCATAACATGAAAACATTAAGAATGAAGCCAAAGTAAATAGAAAACAAACCAAAAGAATCATTTTAGCGCTGATTCTTTGTAAAACTCGATCAAGCCGGAAAGCAATTTTTTTTTTTTTTTTAGCAGTGATTCAATTTAAGTCCAGTTCAATGTGTGAAACCAAACCATTTCATATACCCACTGAACCAAAAGAATCAAATGACCTTTGATTCAATGTAAAACCAACCAAAACTAAATCAAATTACAAGTGAATCAAAAGAATCAAATGATCTTTGTTTCAGGGTTAACCAAACAAAACAAGAAAAAACAAAAGATTAATTTTAGTTTTGATTCAGTGTGAAACCGAATTCAATCAAACAGCAGCTGAAAGAAAGGAATCAACCGGACATCGATTCAGTATGAAACCAAAACAAATAGCAAACAAAGCAAAGGAATCAATTTACTTTTCAATTATTGTGAAACCAAACATCAAAATAACAAAAAGGAACCAATTTAGTTCTGAATCAGTGTGAAACCAAAGAACAAAATGATAATAATAATAAAAAAAAGAAATAAAGGAATCAATGTATTTTTTTATTCAGTGTAAAACTCAAGCAAATAAGCAAACAAAGCAAAGGAATCAATTTATCTTTGATTTAGTGTGAAATCAAACTAGCAACCGAAAGAAAAGAATCAATTTCACTTTGATTCATTCTGTAACCAATCTAAACCAAATAAACCAAATAGACAAAAGGAGTCAATTTCGCTCTGATTCAGTATGAACCAAAACAAATAAACAAATCAAAGGAATCAATTTAGCTCTGAATTAGAATCACTAATAGGTGTGAAAGCGCCTGATGCAAATCATTTAACAGGTCAGTTTCCATTGGCTATGTATCTCAACCCCGAGCTTCAAATTCTTTGAGAAGAACAGCATCTCTGGTGACTGGAGCATGTGAATGTTTTCACACATCCGAATTTGCATATAGTATAGTCTATGAGAATCCCATTACAGCTTTATCAAATATTCCTCTTAAAATATCCCCCAAATGACTTTATTATGGAATTTACAATTAAGCCTATATTGGCTTGAGGGGGCGGGTGAGAGCATTATCGTGATTCACTCGTGATTTGATCTGTTAAATGACTTGTCAGACATTGTGTTGTAGATTTCTTATTAGCTGCGAGCGCTGATGAGTGTTCAACAGGAACAAGGGAAAGAGGATTGAATAGACAGATAGAGAGAGAGAGAGAGAGAGAGAGAGAGAGAGAGAGAGAGAGTCCACACATATACGCTGAGGAGGATTCAGGAGATCGAAGGGGAAATGAAGCGTCAGTGATTCTCTCGTGTGGCTGCTGCTTAACGTGATCGGCGGAAAAAGTGATTTGTAGCAAAAAAAAAAAAAAAGAAGAAAGATAAAAGGCTGATCAGTCCGGAATAGATGACTTCTGTGTAAATTTGTTGAGCGTGTTGTACCAAAACGGTGCATCAGATTTATTTAATTATGTTTAAGTGTGTAATCGATTTCACGTTTCAACAATTTAAAGATAAACTCAACTGCTTCCACGACATATGCTGCGTGTCGACTTACCTCCGAAATCTTAAAATTAATTAATTAATTAAATAAATAAATAAAAACGAACCAACCATGGACACCTTCATGTTGTCTTTTGTTGGAGACAAGCGAGTTAGCTAACTGGTATCTGATAACTGGTATCATTTCTTTCTGTGAAGAACGATACCAGTCGATATTTGATTTGACGAGTTGATGGAGAACATCCTGAGTTCCTGAGCAGGAACCGCATTAAGAACTTCTGTTTGTTTCATCCTAGTCTGAGGTTACGCATTACGACATCTTTCTATCTTTAGCATTTAGCAGAAGCTTGTACCTGAAGAAATTTACAATCAAAACAGTTACAAGTTTACAGACCAATGGAGATGATTTCAACTTCTTCAGTACCAGTTTGAGTCATTTGTTTATTTCGTTCAGGTTCTTCAACCATGTTATTCTGGGCAGGTTCGTGGTGGAACGACGCTGAGTGAGATCCTTGGATGAGATACACTTGAAATCAACCATCATGCTTTTTAGAGGTCGGAAGAAACCGGAGAACAAAAAAAAATTCAAACTAACCGAACTGAAGATCCTTGAGATGTGAATTCTGATACCAGTGCAGTTTTAATACTGTTTTTATAAACTAATAACATTTTTTAAAAAAATAACTAAAAATAATAAAAATGAATGATAATAAATAATAATTTAAAAAAATAAGAATTTTCTTGCTAATTTGAAATTCTTGACATTCTACCCATTAAGCTGTACATATGAAGCGATGCAAAATATGCCACATTTATATATATATATATATATATATATATATATATATATATATATATATATATATATATATATATTATCATTTTAAACATTTTTGATTAATTGATCGTTCTGAAATGAGGAAAGAACCAAAAAATGTGACGCTGCCCTTGAAGGACGGAGGCCTTCACAGAACTTCTGAGGTCATGTGCGTCTTTGTAAGGCTTTCTTTGCTAATCCTTGAAAAGAAAAAAAAAGACATAAAAAAAAAAAAAAAATATAACATCAGCGTCACCAATAAAGATGTCCCAATACCTGACATTAAACATTCATGACTTGAATATAAAACTTCCGTTTGGGTGGGAATTTGCACCGAAGGCTCTCCATGCCTAATATTTCTCATATAGCAACATGTAATTATCGATGAGGCTCTTAATCAGACTTGATATCTTTTTTTTTTCCTGTCTAACTTAATTCTACTGCCAATACAGTGCATCAGCCGAATTTCGTTTGGCTGCTCGGCTCATTCTTTAGCAATTAAACATGCATCAGCAAGTCATTACAGATAGCTGCTTGTACAGAAGGCTTGCTCGGGGATCGCAGCGAAGCTCCACATCATCAAATTTATCCAGACAAATGTGTCAGATTGGAGTCTAATGAATATCTTTTTTTTTCTTTTAAATACCAGGTTGAATGAGTCGTCTCACTAAAGCACACCTTAACGACAGCACCACCACCAACAATCCAGCTTGTATTATTTGCATATCAACATTTATTGTAATCAGTGTGACCCGTAATTGTGAACATTTTACTTTTCCCCCTAACGAAAGTGATGCGTCGGCGCTTTAGTGTTTTACCCTGTGTATGTACTAGGGAGTGTCGAGGCTTGTCGCTTGTCGTGACCAAAGCGGTAGCTGATTATATTGTATATACAGTACAGGTGCATACCACTTTAGCTTTTAGTTCCTTGCTAGGCTGTGTACAGGGTTTATTAGCAAATCATGCTAATTATATTAGCTAGTCCCATTCGCTGGGAATTCCAGCTAACAATCTTTGGTACTTCCTTTAAGCTTCACAAAAAAAAAACAGTTCGTAAAAGCACAGTTACAGTACACTACAGTTGAAAAAAAAACAACCTCAGTTTCAGTCGTACTTTGGTGGTGTGGGTTTTTTATTTTTTATTTTTTGCTTTGTTGAAATTTGTGTATGATGTATGTAGAAAATATTCAGTGTCTTTATTCTGGTTAGTTTTTTTTTTCCGTTTTACTCAAACAGATCACCTTCCAAGGCTTCAACTGTTCATGCTAATGCCTCTTAGATCGCTGACTGGCTGAGCTTCTAGCTTTAAGCTCTGATTCCTAAATATCGTCTTGCAATCATACTACGATGCATTATGAAGTGAAGTGAAGTGACATACGGCTAAGTATGGTGAGCCATACCCATAATTTGTTCTCTGCATTTGACCCATCCAAAGTGCACACACACATAGCAGTGAACACACACACACACACACACTGTGAACACACACCCGGAGCAGTGGGCAGCCATTTATGCTGCGGCGCCCGGGGAGCAGTTGCGGGGTTCGGTGCCTTGTTCAAAGGCACCTCAGTCGTGGCCGGCTCGAGACTCGAACCCACAACCTTAGATTTATGAGTCAGACTCTCTAACCATTAGGCCACGACTTGCCCATCATAACACCACAGCGCTGATGAATTCTCCATTCTGATTGGTCTAAAAAAAATGGATTAAGACCAATTATGGTTCCCAGTGCGATTGCAGTTTCTATAGCGACGGATATGTGCTTACTCTTAGATTGCTTAGTGGACCTTTCTATAAACTATCTATAACTATAAACAGATAAAACTTTTTTGAAGCTAACAGTAAACCCTAAATGTTGTCCCTTTTGTGGCTTTTTGTGACGTTTTCTCAACTGTCTCAACCTTTTTTGTCGTCCGAGCGGCACAACATCTACACACAATCACAGAACACATCACATAATCATAATATTTAACGTGTCTCTGCATGTCTCTGCTACGTCTCTGTGAGAAACTTTGTCCTTTATGTGCCCTTAATGAATATTCATTACTAGCTGTAGGTATTCTATACCATACGAATCTTAAATTTACCCCCTAGAGAGCCGGTTGCTGTTCCCGGCTGATTATCCAATCAGCAATCAGGGAACGGATGCAAGAAAAATAAAGTCTGTATGTTTTTTCTTGTATGTTTAGATGTAGACCCTCCGAATCGTCCGAACAACCCGAGCACACCTTACCTTCTGCTATACCTAGCAGCCGACTTGTCATCTCGGAGCTGCTTTATTTATGATTTATTTATCATCTTGCCAACAATCCAAGCTCGACTCGCACGGCGACTGTAATATATTCATAATACGTTACGAGACGTTCTATTTATGCCAAGCCGGGCACATGTTCCAATTTCCGTGTGAAAAGCAGGAGGTGTTTGTGAAATTCTAGCTCATTAAATATTGATCAACTTTTTTAGCTTCAGCCAGTCCAAATGATCTCCCAGTGGGATTAGACAGGAATATATTTATATTTATATATTTATATGTATATAATCCTGACCTTTCCTTGTTGTTTTTATTTAGTATTTTATTTTCAAATAGAGAACTGGGACTTGCTCCTGGTTTTGAATTGCTCTCAAATCCAGTCCATTTTTCATAATTCCGAAGAACAGGGAACGATCGATACTTGGCTGTGTACAGACTCGACAGCTGGACAGCGCTGGAGTTACACTGTAGAGCTAGACGCATCAGATGGAAGCGTGGGCAGATGGATATATACACACTCTCTCACACATACACACACACACACACATACATACAGTACACACACACGAACACTACTGTTCTCAAAGGTAGACTTCCAGAACAAAACAAAACACATCAGTGCTAGCTTCACTGTCGCAGGTTAGTACACCTAGCCTATGACTAATTAACAGCCTTGACATTTATCGATGCCTTGACCTGCAAACTCGGAGCGCCTCTTTTGAGTCACGGCTTCAGAGAATGACGGGGGTCGACGGCGTCGGACTTAACGATCCACATCACGCCATTTAGCGGATAAATGTTGAGTCTTTTGATGTTGAACAAGACGGAAGCCGGGCTGTATTTCTCACTCTCTCCTAACGGCATGCTTTACAGTGCGTATATTCAATTTACCGCAGCTTCTGTTTCTTTCACCCAAGGCGAAGCACAGATCCATTGTGACACAGATTTCACGTCTTACCCTGCCACGGCCCTCCAGCAGTTTGAAATGAATACCCCAGCCTCCCACATGCATCCATCTGCCACATAGCTTTATAAACCTGTGGCCTGAAAACGCACAGTCGACGGAAAGTTAACTCACTCTGTAGCACTTTCTACGAAACCCCTATCCATAAATCATTCTAATGCTAAATAATATAACTATTTAAAAAAAAAAATCTAACAACTCTAATAATGTCCCATAAAGTGTCACTGATTCCTCGATAACTTCTTATAATCATACTGCAATTCATTCTATCACAGCGATGTTGAATTCTCGATCCTGATCGGTCAGAATGTACGGATTTCAGTTTCTATAGCAACAGCTATAATTAAATACAAACAGATTATAAACATTATTATATAAAGATAAATAGGAGACTTCTATTTAAAATTTATGGAGTCTCCAGTTTATCAGTAAGATGACATTATTTTATAATGTGACTATAAACCGACCAAAAGTACAATTAATTTGTTAATGTTTTCAAACCACATTCGGATGTACTTTTGTATGTAATCTAAAATTGAGTGTTTATAAAGTGTTTATTACTGTATACTAAAGTTCACCTTCACTTTAGAATTATTCTCTAGTCATTTCTTATTAGTAACATTGTTCGAAACCCAACATGGCTTTATATCGATATACAGTATATCGATAGTAGCACTTTTGTTTATGAGCTCTATAAAGCATTGGTAGAGTGCATAAAGCCCTTAAAAGTCTTATAAGCCCTTGAAGTTATTATTGTGATAATGAGTTAATACAGCCTTCATAAAAATGGTAATTGGTCATACTTATACTGAGGAATCATTTTATCGATCATAGTCACTTTACACTTTACATAACACTTTAGATGTATATAATAACCTGGAGTGCAAATACATTTATAGCACATTATAATGCATTCATAAGCAATGTACACCTTAGCAAAATTATTTATGCAATACTTTTATAATAACCAGATTTCGTGGTTTAAAGTAATAGTGCATTCATAGCGCATTAATAAATTGTTACCAGAATGAATTTGAAGCTCAAATCATGTTTATAACATATTATAACACTTCACAAATGTAGGCCCAGTTTGCTAAGTGCATTACATTCAGTCACAGAGAAGATTTTTCCAGATATGATTACCTGATAAATAAAACAAACAAACAAACAAACAAACAAACAAATAAACCAGGTATTGGTATCGATGCTATAATGCGTTATGGGCACTGCTTCACTACTTTTAATGCATCCTGTTATCAATTGATAAAAATAAAATTAAATTAAAAGTCTAATGAATTTTCAAGTAAATAAAATCTGATTATGTACAACTCGTAATTAGTTTTAAATGGTTGTACAGTACACTATATAACTATCTGTGTAGGCCATATGTATAATGACACTTTAAAAACATTCATAGCATGTTCTACTGCATTTATAAGGCTTTATACACAAGTCATATACTGTATACAGATATACAAATCATTACTGTAGCATTGTTTAGGTTAAAATTATACTCAATTATTATTTATTTAAAAAAAACATAAGTAATGCTTAGAACACATTATATTACCATTATATCATGTTATAATGCATTATGTAAAGTGGAATTTGGCAATATAATGCTTTATAAACACTACTTATAATACATCAGATTAACGTTAGCCAATTTTAAATAGGTATAATGTTTAATGCATATTTAAAATTGAGTACACATTATAACCATGTGTATAATACCTTATGAAGGCATTATAATATGACATGAACTTATTCAGTGTATATTTTATTTATGACATTTGTTGTATGTTATGTTTTCTTTGGTATTAGTGTTAAAACGAGTCAAAAACACTACGTATAATGAATGTAAAGTGATTATAATCATTTTCTACAATTCATAACAAATAATAACAATGTAGTGCAAATGATCAAAACATTCACAACGGCTTATGGATGGATTCTAATGTCATGTTCACAGTTTATAAAAATATGACCTTCAAAGAAATTGGTGACTCATTCAATGAATGTTCGTCTCATTCCAAAATGCGTTAATAATACATTATGGATACATAAAAGGAATATGTTCTTGCTTGTTATAACACATTCATAATGCTTTATAAATGCATAATAACATAATATTGGATGATAACGTTTTACAAATTTCTAATCATTTCATGATTAATAAATATTTTAGTTGCTTTATCATTCTTTACAGGTTGCTATACGTTATAAAGGTAGCAACATACAATGTACTGTAACCACTTTATATAGGGAGTATAAAATTGTGACACATGTTATGAATATTAATGAGCAGGGAATTTCTTATTAGAGAGAGAAAAAAAAAGAAATTATTAGCCCAAGTATGATGGCGTATGATCGTCATAAGCTCCATAGAAAGTGTTAGTAACTATTTCTTTTGATTGATTATTAATTTCACTTCCTGAAACACATCTCGATGAGAAAAACAGAGACGCGGCGAATCCCATTAACCCGTGACTTTAGGGAATGGCGGTCTGGTTTGAAAATCTGTGACCAAATTGAAATTCCAGTATTAATTGATTGGAATAAATGGAGCTGCCGCTGCCCACTGTTCTGCAGGGTTTTGGTTGCGATTACAAGCGGCTGTTGTTCTGAACCCGGTGACTGAACTAATATAACCGAGCTGCACTTGAGCATCCCTCTGGTCTCTGGGGCACTCTGGAGAGAGCTGCGGAATTGAGATCCAGCAGCTCATTCTGAGATGACCACACAGCTGGAGGACCCAGATGTGCAGATTTAATAGCTAATTACTGTCTCCTCACAGACCCTGAGAGATTCGAGCGAAAAGGTCGCGCCGAGAAGGAGGGGGGGTGAATTGGCGGGATGCTGGTGGGTTTATTGCGTTATTTATTGTGTGCAAGTTATTAGCTGTGAAATGACACGACTCATACTTTGTGGAGCCAAACTAATAATGCAATTCTTCAAACGAGTGCAACAACAACAACAACAACCCAGTGCTGTCTGCCATAACATTTCTGGCAACTACTTCTGATTGTATTTTTTGTTTTGTTTTTATTCATTTGTTGTACTGTATGAGAAGGAATAGCCTAAACGTACATAATTACACTGATGATACAATGAAAGTCTGCGTTGAAATAAATAATAAAAAAAAAACACACAATTATCCAACCAACATGGTGATCTTGTACATAATAGAATCGTCTTGATGGATTCGTCGGAATTACCGAGACCGTGATAAAATGGCATCGTAAAACCTAATCTATAGACAGTAATGACATGGCGTGACAGCGTTATGAGCTGGTTTATCGTAACAGTCAAGAGGACGCACAAAACGAAGCAGTTCCTTAGAATGCTTGAAATATTTCTTCTAGTCAACATCGTGACAACGTTTATTGATATTCTTGGAAATAATGCATGGTTATATGCAAAGAAACAATACCTGGTCATATTTTGGATATTTATGTTTCACAAAGTTGTTTGCAGAGCAAGACAATTAGCATAAGAAGCCTTCAAAACCAGCCGAGCAATGAATCTTCCTGATCTGATGTATTCCAGTCTAATGCTTTACGACACAATTACCTGGCCAATTTAGTCCAAAAAAAAACAAACAAATAAATAAATAAAAAATACACAAAGCCGTTTGTGAACAAAGTTGCCTCCGGAAGCAGAATGATAATGGACAATTATCATCAGTCTTCCTTACAGAGAGCTGTACAGCTAAAATGTCAGACTGTGCTAATTCAAACTTTGCAGTTGTGGTTTTTCACAGTGGAATACATTTAATTTTTTTTCCCCCATTCATTAAATGTACACACGGTAAGTACGTCTTTCATCACCCGCCTCGTTTTTTTTTCTCCTTCGCTTAACAAATCAGGCAGGTACAATTTTTTTGGCAGGTAGAATTTTTTCGGTTTTTGCAGACCACTTAACCTGAACAGCTGAATCTGGAAGTCAGATTAATGAACAATGCTTGAAAAAAGGTGCTGATTAATGTAAGGAAAAGAAAGAAAGAAAGAAAGAAAGAAAGAAAGAAAGAAAGAAAGAAAGAAAGAAAGAAAGAAAGAAAGAAAAAAATGCCATATTGTGGTACAACTAAAGAACAAAGAAGTCAGACAAGCATAAATAATGTGAATCAGTTTCTCACGCATACTCACAATCAGGACCTTACTAACCATCATTTCCCCCCAAAATCTAGATAATCATCTATATATTTCTGGGCACTTTCTGTGATTTTTGTGCACAACAATGTAAACAATTATCTGCATACATACTCCAGTTTATGATACTCAGATGGATTCCTACAAGCGCAGTAGTAATACAACAGGAGGAACTAGTACATCATAAATTGTTTTTGCATTTTACTCGGAATACAAAAGAAGGCGATATCACTGATAAGAGTATAAATTACAGCATTTACAGTTCATCTTTGAAATATATACTGTACAGCGTATTTAAGTCGAAATTTTTAATACAAAGGATTAATACCTTCTCGAAAACCATCATGTATGGCAAGGGTTAGAAACTGGAACGCTATTCTTGCTGTAGCTTGTACTGTTGTTGGCCACTTCGCAGTCACTGTAGCCATGGCCTCCATTAGTAGTGTAAATGGGCTGAATTCGGTAGTCCCCTTTAAGGAGCTGTTGGTTGTTCAAAGAAACTATCTGAAAGCTAGTCTCGGTCATCTCCAGGATGGAGTTATCCTTTTTTGTGCCTGCCTCACAGTAATCGTCTTTCCTCCTCCCTCGGTTGTATTTCCATTTGGACGAGGACGACCGTCCCTTCTTGTGCATGTGCCAGCAGAATATGCTAAGCATCAGCACCAGGACGACAAGCACGGCCCCTCCGATCAGGCCAGCCAGCAGCAGAGATGAGCTGATGTCCTGTTGGCTTGCCTGCTCTGCCTTCTCGTCCAAGTCGTAGGAGGCCGGCTTGGTCATCACCTCTGAGCAAATCGTGTCTTCTCCTGTGTGATAATTGTTGAAAGCATCCAGAGGATCCACGCAAATTCGGTAGACGGATTTGGGATCCAGGTTGGTCAAGTGTATTCTCTGTTGCTCCCCTTCAACCATAGTCTCCTGCATAGGGTCGCCGATCAAACTGTAACCCATCTTGACCCAGGTCACCTTGTATGCTGTGACAGTGAAGGTAGATATCCAGTTCACCTGGACGCATGTGCTATTTAAGACGATGAAGGAAACACGGAGTGATTCCTGCACAGGATCCTCAGGGATCTCGGTCCTCGGTTCTTTATCTTCATGCTTGGTTGGCAGCGCAGGTGGCATGGGTGCAGAGCTGGGAGTATGGACATAGTTTGGGGTCGAGAAGCCTGTTTCAGTGGCTGACTCAGCAGTAGGCAAAGAGGGGTGTGTGGGCTGTTGTGTTGATCGTGGAACTATGGCTGTACTGCTGGGACACTGGATTATCTCCAAGTTTAGCTCTCTGATTACCATACCACGCACACTCTCAGGCTTCTGGCACATGAAGCCACGGACGTTGAGCGTGGCTGGCAAGGACTTTAACCACAATATGACCCATTTTATGTTGCAGTCACAGAGCCAAAGATTGTTTCGAACAGTGAGCTGTCTGAGGCTAAGGAGACCATCAAAGACTCCCTGTGTGAGAGACTGCAGCTGGTTGTTGGAAATATCCAGTCTTTCGAGGCGATGCAGGCCATGAAAGGCCGTCAAAGGGATCTCATTCATCAGATTATCCTGCAAGTTGAGCTTGACCAAACACTGGGTGGGCAGGTTAGGGGGAGGGACCGTCAAGGAATTGCGTGCCATAGACAGGGTTTTAAGGTTACCTAAACCCTGAAATGCTCCTGGTGCCAGGCCTTCATCTGTCATAAGGTTTCCATCCAGAAGGAGGAGCTCAAGCCCTGTCACATTCTCAAAGGCATCATCACTGATGAGAGCTATCCGGTTTTCATCCAAACGCAGCTCCTTGAGCTCTTCCGGGAGACCGATGGGCACACTGCTGAGATGGTTCTTGGTTAGAAAGAGAATTTTGAGACTGATGGCTTCCCTGAACGCCCCTTCCTCCACACCCACTGTGGAGATAGAGTTGTCATCCAGGTAGAGTTCTTCAAGGCGTAGGAGCTGGGCCAGTGCTCCACGTGAAACTGTCTGAATGTTGTTCTCCTGCAGATGGAGCACCCGCGTGTTTTTAGGCAGGTTGACTGGGAACTCGTCCAACTGGTTGCCGTAGAGATATACCGTCTCTACAGATGCAACGCTGTGCAGCTCTGCCGGAAATCCAGCATTGTTGATTTGGTTGTTGTGGAGGTAGAGGGTTTTGTAACCCTCACCTATCCCCAGAGGCACTGATGTTAGGCTCCTTTCATTGCAGTACACAAAGGTCCTGTCACAGCGGCACTCGTCTGGGCACGTCGTAGCCCAGGAGAACTGCATGTGAAGGCCTAGTAGGATCGGTATCCATGGTCTAATAAAGATCATCACATCCTTATTCCGTATTCGTATCTGTATCTCCATTTTTGGTTGGGGAGAAAACACAAACAGCTCAGAGGGACAGCGAGTGTAAAGCAATTAAAAAAAAAAAAGTAAATAAAATAAATTCCACCAAGTTTTTAACGGCTCTTGAAGCTTGCCACGGCAGAGCTATGCTGGAGAAAAGTGGGTAATCCTCCTGTAATTGGCTCTCCTAAGCCCTCCCAACACAAGACCAATGGTCTCATTAGCCTGTGTGACGCCCTTGCTTGCCTCCATCCATGCTTGGGTTGAGAGTGATAGCCAAACTCATCACATTTTCAGTCGGAGGCCAGGGAAGGCCGATTTAAATATGTGGACCAAAACAGCACGTTTGGCAGTTTTATCAGTGACAAGCTCCTCTCTGGTCACAGCCGGCCACTCTCTGAATGACACAGCTTCGCTCGCATGGGGCATTTGGGTCCATTTCCCTGTATTAACACAAAATAGATGAGTGTTCTCTTCAGCAACATTACGATAGTGATTTATTAGCTTGCTGAAGTGTAAAAAAAAAAATCAGAGAATTTTTAACAATTCATCAGGATTAAAATACAATAAATAATACAATTAGTGTTAGTTGGGTTTTTTTTTTTTTTAAGAATGCTTTACAAAATGGCCAAATGGAAACGCACAGCCAGTGAAGGTTTACAGGGAACCGTTGGCTTTTCATGAAGGCAAAGGAAAACAGAATAATAAGATCTTTGCACAGCAAGTCATCAGTATATTCTCCAAATGAGGAGAGGACACTCTGTTACACTCCTTGCTTTTGGACTTGTAAAGGGCACCAAGGTGGTTAATCTGTCAAATGCCACATTGACAGACAGGTCTGTGTTCCGACGCTTGGGCAGTAAGCTCACTCTCTGTGGTAATGATTCCCAGCCTCGAGGACAGTAAGACCGCTTCCTTTAAATCAATGTGTTGGGCGTCCTGTTAAAAAGGCTGGAAGCACAGATGTACCTCTGTTTCAGCACAAGCACAGCTTTACTGTCAATAAACACTGGCAGCTATTTAAATCATTACACAGGCTACATCCTTCAAGTAACAGAGCAAAGAAAAAAAAAGGAGCGGATTTGACAGAAACTGCTTCAGTTGGAATACTAAAAAAGGTGGCATGTTAAAAACACAACCTAATTACGTTTAATCACTTACTCAATCATACTGTTTTAATGACTAGCAAAACAAATTTTGCTTAACTATTTTTGTCAATTACTGAATAGTTACAGTAATTACTGCTTGCTCTTTTTTTTCTGATATAAATGCTAGACATCTAATATATTTTTGCTCTGGATTGATCCGAATGCATCAATCATACTAGTCACTATTTATATAACATACAGCATTTTAATATTTGGTGATTTTTCTCCATTTTGACCATCTTATTTCTTGGGGAATGGGGGAAAAAACCTCAATAATAACCAATTCCATGACTCTATATATCCATATATAAATCATATTTATCATATAGGAGGAAATTTTATGCTGAATAAAAGTGTTGCATATTAAATGCATGCACATAAACGCTTACTGACGTACATATATATATATATATATATATATATATATATATATATATATATATATATATATATATATATATATATATACACATATATCACATTTGTACTTAGTGTGTTATCTTATGCAATAACATGCATGCATAATGATGATTGAATTCGTTGCCCTCTAATATATACATCTATTTTCTACAAATATTCTAAAATGTCTAGATCAGATTTTTATTGTGAATTCTGGTTGCTCTGTATCTCAAACAGAAACTCCCTGCAGCCTATAAGAGGAGTTAAACCCCTTCACTTAAGCATGGATCCAAAATACAGGCAATCTACACAAATAAGACAAATAAATAGAGATGATAGAGTTGCAGTGTAGATATCAGACATCTCAAAGCCATTAAAGATGCAACGCCACAGCTTTAACTGACAAGGGACCAAATTGCCAGATTGCTGCTTTAATCCTCACCAAGTGTTTAGAATGAAATGACATCAATAAAATGCAAACTCAATGCTTATGGAGGTGCAAGAAGTTGTTTTAAGCCTCATTTCCAGCTTGCACCAAGGATTGGTATAATTCATGCAATTAAAATTCTATTTGACAGAAATGATTTAAATGTTGTTACCTGCACGAATGTTGGATTTTAAACCTGTCCTATAGCTCCAGGGTGTTTTCTCTGCAAATATGGATCCCGTGAATGAAATAAACATACACGCTCGCGCACATGCATACATAGATCTATAGCCACGCGCGCACATACGCACAAATAAACAGAGCGGGTTTTTCATCCAGTGCAATGTTTTAAAATGAGGTTAGGATGAAGAATTCCGTGCGCATGTCGTGTCGGGAGTTCTAAGATCTCGTTGTGGAACTCTGGGAATAAAATCCAGAAGTGGATTTATTTAGATCTGGTGTTAAGTCTTTAGTCTTGGCGCGTGCAGAGCGCAGTGCGCGCGCTCCTGAGATTGCTCGGCTTCGGAAACCGTGCATCGTTTAGTTTTATCCACGGTCTGGATGGAACAAGAACAACAAAAAAAGTCATCAGTAAAGGTGATGTCGCTCTCCGGGATGGTGGAACTCCTTTGGTGTAAAGCTCGGCGTTTGCAGCGGCAGCATAGTGCCGAAATGTTCCTGCGCGCGCGCATGTGAGTGTCTGTCTGTGTGTGTGTGTGTGTGTGTGTGTGTGTGTGTGTGTGTGTGTGTGTGTGTGTGTGTGTGTGTGTGTGTGTGTGTGTGTGTGTGTGTGTGTGTGTACGTCCTGCTGCTACGGGTGATTCGATTAGGACTCGGCTCTTTTTGGGTCGACTCTTCAAAACGAATCAATTCGCCAGACGAGTTCATTCAGGAGGAAATGATGCAATTCAGAGCCCAAATAAGTTTTAATATGCAGAAGACAGAATAATAATAACAACAAGTCAGACAGTTTAGGAAAAAGGTTTTGTGTATAAAATAAAAACACACTGGAAAGGGTATATCGGTGCCGAATCATCGCCTCATATCGAGTTCCTCACAGATGTCCAATGTAACCTTTTCACCACTAGTGGCGCTGTTGAGCAGTGTAGAATTGCATAGACTGGACCAGGCTAAAAGTAATAATAATAATAATAATAATAATAATAATAATAATAAAAAGAATAGGGTGAAGCAGGGATTTGTAGCATGGGAAAAAAATACATCAATAAAAACAAACATACAGCCACTCGTTTTTTTTTTTGACGTCATGCTAAAATGTCAAAAGATACGACGTATTCACAAGAGAAGAGAAACAATAACGTGAACGTATATACCGACCGACAGTGCGGAAGTAACGGAAATGTGAATCAACAAAATATGGCGTTCAGCCACGTCACTAAAATAAAGGTCAGCCGTGTTGCCAGTAGTTACCTAGTAGAGTCAGTATTATGTTGTTTGCACACTGACTGATTTCTTTGTTTGTCCATCCTGATTTAATTTCAGTTTTGCACGAATACACATTTTTTGGGGGGTATTTGTGTTAAGTTTATATAATCCTCTCCTCTAAAGACATCTTGTAGAATTGTCTTTTTGATGTTTCGGGCTGAGGAAGAAAAGATAATATCCTCTACGATTAAATTAGATGTCCCCAGTGTGTACCTACATTACATTTCTGCAGCTCTTTCTTCATGAGTGAATATGACTATGAGGTTTGAATGGAGGATGTGCTAGGTCGTGCCAGATTCTATAAACTCGTATAATACTGTATGTTGTTTATATAAGGCTGGATCTGAACGTTGGGACTGGGATCGGCGGCAACAAGAAAGTCATACTGTATATAGAAAGACTAGAGCACAGGTAAAAGGTCAGGTAGGAAGTCAGAAGATGTACTGTATTGCTGCTTTTGGGAGGTCATAGCTGGGAATTTCTTGTTTTTTTATCCGAAAAAGAAAATGCCCTCACGAAACTGGCTAAATCCCACTTCTATGCATAGACGTTTACACTATAATCAAGTATACACTAAAATCACTCACTCGCTCATTTTCTACCGCTTTATCCGAACTACCTCGGGTCACGGGGTAAATCAAGTAAATCAATCTACACTAAAATCAATCAACATAAATTCACTTGTTCATCATTTTGAGGATTACTTATCAGTTTGAAGTCTACAGTGTTTTTATTCCTTTATTTTTACTGATCGCCTGCTCAGTGTTATGCTGGTGTAAAAGGAAAATTATATATATATATATATATTTGGTGATATACATGAGTTTGAGAAACTATAATGACAAGACTGCCTTTATTTATTTATTTTTTAATTAATTAAGAGTTTAAATCCAAATAATTTGGACGAGGAAAAAAAAATGTTTATATCCTACAGCTTGTTTTCATGACGCGCCTCTCATATCATTTAATTACAGCATCCATCCTCACACATACATATTTTATTAGATGTACACAGTCCCTACATGTCTTGGGTTTCCTGCCACACCTCATCTCCTGGTGCCATTATGAATTTTTTATATATTCGGTCCTTGTGCCATTGCGAGTATTAATTGATTCAAACTCAGAAATTAACAACAGCAGCAAAAAAAAAAAAAAAAAAGATAATACAGATAATAAATTAGAACTCTGTTGCATTTTTATTATTATGTCATACATCATAGACTAATATCACACATTCGGTATCTATAGAAAGTTTGGTTACTGTCTGAGGCTGGGAAGTGCTGAATCAAATGAATCATAATCATTTGAGCTAGTTTGTTCAGAAGAATCGATTCAGGAATCCGAGTCGCTCGAAATGCCAGCCATGATGTGCTCTGAAGTCTCTAGTGCCCTGCTACACATGATTAAAGAATCGAAAAGAGAGCATTTTCTCCACCTCCTCTAACACCAGATAGTATAAAACAGGACATCTCACTGAATCACAGAATCCGAATCCTGAATCATTAGGCTATATTTAATCTACACGGTCAGTCTTTTACGTATCTATAGATGATTATTTCAGTACAAAATGCTGGTTTTCCTTTTGGTAATGAATCTGTGACAGACAGGAGTCTTTGTCTTCCCTTCTGTCGTTCAATCTCTCCCAAACCAATCTCTCCCAAATCAAGCGTGCAATAAATGATTCACATGCTATTCCTTTCCCAATCCCACTTCAGAATGATGCAAAATTTAATTCTACCACCATAAAAGAAAAGTCTCTGTTCTAATATGTTCTGAAAATGTGTCTCTGTAGAACCAGTTCAGAGAATCTGATTGCAAATAGAAAAGAAAAAAAAAAAAAAAAAGGAAATAAATTTTCAAGATCATCTCAAAAACACTGCGTCTTCCGGATAAGCAATTTGGGCACAGAAGACGTTACGGTACGGTTAAAAAAAAAAAATGCTCTCACGTCCACGGTTGTTTTGAGAGCACCAGAGCCCGAGCTGGCACCCTCCCACATACCGAGATGAAACACTCACATAATGAAGGGTTCGGCTTCATCCATATGCTTCCATGATTTATTCAAATGCTACTCTGCCACGTATCAAAGCAAATCGAAAGGCATGCTACGACACTGAAAAAGTGGCCTTGTTTTTGTATCAGAACCGCACAGCTTGGGCGCCTTCTGTAATCGGAAGGAGAATCGAGATACGAGATTTTAAAAGTAAATAAATAAATAAATAAATAAATAAGTGGATAACCAACCAAATTTACCCTGCTGCTGTTAGAACACAGCTTTGGTTCAGCAGAACCCACCTCTGCTCTGGACCACAAAGACCAAAGAAATCACCATTACACAGCACACAGATCTTTGATTAACTATTAAACTTATTCACTTTGATTCAGCCCCTCGTCTGCTTGCATGCTGCAAAACATTAGAGAAAAAGAACGCTGTATTTGTGTTTCGTTAATGTTCAAACATGCCTTGACTTTCTTCTCCGTTGGGGGATCCATGCTGTCATCTTAAGCATCGTTCCAGAACTTTGTGAACTTGAGTGAAGTTCATTCGATCACTGTGAGTCTGGAGCCCAATCTCTTGGGATCCAGGGCAAAAAACTAAATAAATAATAATAATAATAAAAAATTATTATAAATAAATAAATAAATAAATAAATGAAATAAGAGATAAAGATGTTTAGAAGTCTAAGAATAAGTGATAAGATGAAAAAAACACGTTGTGTCTGGAGTAACGGTTCATTCACAGTGCCATCGACTGTACTGTAGTTCTGTGAGCATCAGATTTAGAAAATGTAAATTAGGTAAATATATTATAGAAATCTTTAGAAATAAATATAAAATGTCACTGCTGAACAAAGTACTGCACTACATATACACACACACACACAATAAATAAATTAATATACACACAGATAAGCTGCCATCATTTACACTTTTGCAATTAAAAATAAAGTTAATAAGTTAATTAATAAATAAATAAATAAATAAATAAATAAATAAATAAATAAATAAAGTAGTAAGTCATATTAGCAGCCCAACCGTTAACCTAAGAAACTAATTGCTGCTACAGCTGCTGCACATTCTGTTGATTTAAGATCTCTCATTAGCCCACAAAAAAATGAAACGATGAAAAAAAAAGAAGCAAAGGAAAAAAGTAATCATTAATTTTTCCCCCCAATTTAATGAGCAAGAAATAAAAATAAAGACTACATAAACTGACCCTAAACTAGAATAACAATAAATAGATAGATAGATAGATAGATAGATAGATAGATAGATAGATAGATAGATAGATAGATAGATAGATAGATAGATAGATAGATAAAAAAATACTTACTTAAGCAATACCCAACATTTCACACTGGGGAAATAACTAGGTGAATGAACCCCAGAGCTGATTGAAGGTAAACAGGAATCAGGTGCAGTCAGTAATCAGGTAAGTAAGAGGGATGTAATGTCTGGAATGGATTATGGAATGGAGTTAGTGTGTGTGTTTTTTTTTATAGAAGTATTAGCAATGAAAGCTGTCAAAGTGCTTATTATGGCACTTTAATTTAGAATAATCTGAAGATATTCCAAAAAAAAAACTCCCCCTCAAAGTGAACATTTGCATGGATCATTCAAGTTCAAGTTCAAGTTCAAGTTTTTCTTTATTGTCAACTCTTTCACATGTACAGTATATACACAAAAAAGAATCGAAAATGTATTTCTCTCAGTCCCAAGGTGCAAAATATGGCATCATGTAAGGAAATGTTCAAACGTGGTCTACATACTGTATCAACAGGCTTTATGACATGCAGCTAAAGCCGTGGAGCGACGTGACCTAAATGTAGAAGTAAAATTCGAATATTTTATATTATAAACAAAATTAGAAAGTCCGTTTGAAATAAATTTCCAATAACTAATCTGTTCTAATACAATTATTTATAAAAAAAAAACTGACATAAAATGAAATTCATCTTTTAAAAAAATCAGATTGTGTAATTCCAGGCATAGAAATTCACAAATTCGTCTACTTTAATGAAATCATAGCTTTGTTTCTGTTGTCAATCAGCCACAAAACAAGATCCTGTCCCTATTATCGCTTGCATTATTTCTTTGTTTTCTTCTCCTAGTTTAAAAAAAACAGAAACACCTCTTTCCTATACACTGGGTGGAAAAAATTCTGAAGAGTTCTGAAACTCTTTCCAAAAATGAGAAAAATCTGTTTACAGAAAACTTCACCGAATCGACGATTACGCGTGTTTTTTGTCCCTTTCCTTGGAGCGTGAACCTTCCGATTTCTATGCTATCACAAATTTAATCAACACTTTCTGACCGATTAGAATCGAGAATCATTACCGAATGCAGTTTATACCACAACAAAAATTGAACGCTTGGATCCGATTGGTCAGAAGATGTGAGTTATGATTTTACAGGTAGTTCCGGATGTACAGTAACATGTAGCACAGATAAATATTAAGAGGATCGTTCTAATACAGTACGTTATCGTTTCTATAGTAACAGCTCTTAATCGTGTTTTAACAAAGTAATTTGTTCAATCGCTGAAAGATTTTGTTAGGTGACATTTATGTAAGGTGTCAGACTTTTCTTTTTAGTTATTTTCCTTTAGATTTCTCGGTAAAATGAAAGACTGTGCTTGTGTTTGTGTGTGAAAGAGAGAGAGAGAGAGAGAGAGAGAGAGAGAGAGAGAGAGAGAGAGAGAGAGAGAGAGAGAGAGAGAGAGATTGTTGAGAGAATAACTGCTTATCATAGCATAAATAAGAGCAGGTTCAAACTTGAATTCGACCACCAATAACACAAATCCCTCCACTCCATCCCCCACTCCACGGATAGGCATACATTATTTATCACAGCATCGTGAGGAAAATCGAAACAAAACAAAAAAAAAAGAGGAAACAAGACAACTGAGAGAGCGAGATTAAAAACAAACAAAAAACTAACAAAAAAAACAGAAAACAAAACAACTGTGAAAGCGAGACTAAAAAACTAAGCAAAATAAATAAATAAATAAATAAATAAAACAACTCAGAGCAAGATTAAAAACAAAACAAAAAACTAAACCAAAAAACACCAAAAAAAAAACAACTGTGAGACCGAGATTAAAAACAAACAAACAAATAAACAAAAAGACACCAAACAAAACAACTGTGAAAGTGAGATTAAAAACAAACAAACAAATAAACAAAAAGACACCAAACAAAACAACTGTGAAAGTGAGATTTAAAACAAACAAACAAATAAACAAAAAAACACCAAACAAAACAACTGCGAGAGCGAGATTAAAAACAAACAAACAAATAAACAAAAAGACACCAAACAAAACAACTGTAAAAGCGAGATTTAAAACAAACAAACAAATAAACAAAAAGACACCAAACAAAACAACTGTGAGAGCGAGATTTAAAACAAACAAACAAATAAACAAAAAAACACCAAACAAAACAACTGTGAGAGCGAGATTAAAAACAAACAAATAAACAAAAAGACACTAAACAAAACAACTGTGAGAGCGAGATTAAAAACAAACAAATAAACAAAAAGACACCAAACAAAACAACTGTGAGAGCGAGATTAAAAACAAACAAAAAACAAACAAACAAACAAAACAACAGCGAAAGCGAGATTTAAAACAAACAATTGATTAAAACAAACAAACAACATTGTCTTAGACAAATACAGCAATAAAATGTCAGTGCAAAACAAAACACATCAATCTTTTTTTTAATTTGAGTTAGAACTCAACCGGTGCTTAGTAGAACGTTTATAAAGCGTTTTATTCTACTTACTGTAGATGGACATTCGGACGTTTTAGTTTTCAAGACCTGAGTCTGTTTGTGTTTTCTTTTTTCTTTTATTTATTTATTTATTTATTTATTTGAATTAGGACAGTGCACATTAATCAACAAATCAGCAATAAGCATAGTGTAAATATGCCAGAATTAGCACAATAGCTAAACTTCATCCGTTGTCCTAAGGCAAGTATCATAAAACACAAAATACAAATGACTTACAAACACATTATGCATGTAGACATGTTACACAGAACAACACAGACTAAGTACAGTAAACAGCAGTCACATAGAAGTTAAAAGGCGACTATGAACATATGAACTATGTTTTAAGTGGCCACTCACCACTCATGAATCACAAACATACCAGGAAGTGGATAAAGATCTACTAAATGACAGAATTCTTCATAAACTATCGGGTACATGTGCCTGGGTTTATAAATCTTAAGCTTGCGAAGAAAAAAAAGGGGGGGGAAATCTCTGATATATGGCTCTTCCTTACTATAAATAAATAAATAAATAAATAAATAAATAAATAAATAAATAAATAAATAAATAAAAAATCATGTTCCTCAGACGGTATTAGGTCAAGTTGATATCTGTCGTTGTTTACTTACACTTCTGTCCACCCAGTCGATGCAGATGTGTGTTAATGGCAGCAGGGAGGAATAATGAATGACTTATAGATGAGTGCAGCAACGGGCTGGTTAGCGCACGGACGATCGATCACTTATCAATTTGAGATCATTAGTCATAGATGACAGGGATGTCTCTGGGACTTTCGAGCGATGATACTCAGAAGATACGGCCTTTTAGAAACAAACGGGGAAGCAGAGAAAACACACACACACACACACACACACACATCTGATCTGACTGCTGTTTCGACAAAATTTAAATTAAATCCGTGGAGAAATTAATGAAATGATGGCTCGTAATAAGCATCTGCAGACGAGTTTATTATTCATTATTAGTTTGTTATGGGCTTCGCCGATGTGACGAGCATAGCAGATAGGATTATCCTGATGAAAGCTAGAAAAAAGGAAATCCAGACAGCTGCTCCACAGGAAAAAAATAGTATCAGTAGATTGTGTTTTATATATATATATATTCGGTTTCGTGTTCAACACCAGGCATGCCGTCTCATTATTTTGCACTTCAGCTCTGCAATCCTTCTTGTGGCACTGCACTATACTACACACAGCCAATAGCTTTTTGATTTTTCAGGGAAACAAACAAAAGAATGAATTCAGCTCTGTCTGATGTAGGGATCTAATCCAAAGTGGATTCATGAGCAAGGTTTGATTAGAAGAAAAAGAAACAAGACAAAAACATTTTTTTTTTCGTCATTGTCAAAAAGTAATCAATCAGCCACCTTTCATTCATTCATTCATTCATTTTCTACCGCTTATCCGAGCTTCTAGGGTCACGGGGAGCCTGTGCCTATCTCAGGCGTCATCGGGCATCGAAGCAGGATACACCCTGGACGGAGTGCCAACCCATCACAGGGCACACACACACTCTCATTCACTCACACACTCATCCAGAGATGCCATGCCTACCATGCAAGTCTTTGGACCGTGGAAGGAAACCGGAGTACCCGGAGGAAACCCCCGAGGCACGGGGAGAACATGCAAACTCCACACACACAAGGCGGAGGCGGGAATCGAACCCCCAACCCTGGAGGTGTGAGGCGAACATGCTAACCACTAAGCCACCGTGCCCCCCTTAATCAGCCACCTTGATGTCTGAATCTACTTTTTTTTTGTTTTACTTCATTTTTTTTAGACTTGATCAATGACTCTAAGGTGAAGGGTCCGCGTCGGCGGTGTGTCGTGACTTTTTTTTCTTTTTTAAGTTATCTTATTAAGCTTCTTCTTAAGCATCTTCTTTTTCACCTACAGTATGTTCTCATTAACGGTCTAAAAAGACATTCATGATCAAAATGTCATATCACTGTCATATGAATAAAGGAAAGACACAAACGGCAACACAAAATAGATAGATAGATAGATAGATAGATAGATAGATAGATAGATAGATAGATAGATAGATAGATAGATAGATAGATAGATAGATAGATAGATAGATAGATAAAATAAATGTGGATTTCCGCCGGACCTATGCTAATCTGATTAGGACTCCTGGCCACTACCTATGCGTCGATAAACTTGGAGCAACACAGTGACTCATCAAGTTCTCGAAGGAGAGAAGAACAAACATGTTTGTCAAAAGCTTGGAGGCGTGTGGAAAAAAAAATAAATAATTAAAGAAGGAAAGAATAAAAAATGTTTTCCACCCCCGTCCTAATTGATTTAATCAGCACTTCTCCCAGTTTGAAGTAAATTAGCGGCGTGCCAAAAAAAGGAACTCGCTCAGATGTACGTCCCTTGTTATGTGTCTCCAGCTGTTCTTCGACTCGCTGGCGATAAACAGCTCTTTTAGTCTAGAGCAGGCGGCAACCGAGGGTCATGGGGCGCTGAGCCGTTTTTAGCACATCTCTCTCATTTTCTTTTCAGACCCCTCGAAGCCTCTGCAGCGCTCGTGTGCTTTGCTGGGTGGGGGCACGGAGAACTCAGCAGGCCTTCAGATGAGCCCTTCTCGCTTCCTTAATGCATCCATTAACATCAGGAGAAGAAAAAAAAAAGGTGTTGACAAATTACAGCTGCTTCGCCGAGTATTCAGAAATAGTCTTTAAGACCGGGCGTGAAGGGAACTGACCTATGAATTAGAGTCCGGCTTTCTGGTGTCCTGAATTACCCCTTTCATGTAGGGTAAGTGAGCAGTACTGAATTCTTTCTTGAATCTGACCATTCGTACTAACATGGTTTCCTCTTTCCATTCATGGAAGGAGTCTCCGGTGTTAGTGCTTAGTAACAGACAGAAGTAAAGTTTTCACGACAGATCGCTTCGCGTCAAAGCCAAATTTCCCTAAAACGGATATCTCTTACATCCAGTTGTCCGTTTATTTTTACATTTAAGGTTATAGAATGCTTGCTAGCTGGTATTTAATTTTATTTTTTCTTGATTTTATCTCTTGAAGTTCAGTCAGGACCACTGAGTCAAAATAAAGACAATTCTTTGACATATATTTAAGTTTTTATTTGCAAGCTTGTTAAATTGACATTTGGCGGTATTCTGAATTCCCCATCCTTTTCATGAGCTCCATGAAAGCTAGTCAGGGAACAGCAGCAGCTTCTGGGGACAATCTCCCATTTAAAGCTGGGAAAGCAGCAAAACAAAAATCCCCCTATTTAGAACAGAGCCTTCATCAGTGACAACAGAATGACACTGATTAAGTTAAACACAAAGTTTCAAGGAGGAGCTACAGTAGGGGAGGAGGTGGAGAGGAAACAGCCAAGCAGACATAATGAAAACGCATTTAAATATAGCACAATGTTTGAAAGGGACCGATTGCGCACTTAGGAATCAGATCAGCTGATGGGCTGGGTTAGAAATTTTTGCCAATCAGCTGATAGCCGAGCTTGACTATGTGGCCCGTCTGAACTGACGCTGAACGCTATATTTAATAAGAAATAAGAAAAGAAAAAAATAAACAACCGGGCTGTTTAAGTAACCAAGAATTGACCAGTCCTAAAGACCTTTTCATGACAAAGTAGTGGAGACATTACCGCATTGTATATATGGTTTTTACTGCAGAATCAACACCATCTGACTATCAGAATTACCCCCCCCCCCACACACACACACAAACGTGCACAACATGGAAAAGTATGAAAGAAGTCGTCAAGCCCTCGCAGCTATTAGAAGTGCTGTACATTTTAGAAATACAGAGTTTCTGATTCTGATTCAGAAAGCGTGTGGATGGGGTTTGAGAAGGCTGAGCAGGCCATTTGTCATACTGAAGGCCTTTTTTTTTCCCCTTAGCATGCCCAGTGTGGAAGGCGAGCTCCAGATGGCAGTGCCAGCTTCTGCTCCACTCCAGTGGCTCTGAGACGGCTCCGGCTGCGAGAGGGCCTGGAGGACTCGGGTGGAGATCACTGAACTCCATCTCATCACACCGAAGCCGGAGTGTGACGGCGTGATAATGTGCCACGTATTCCCAACTGTCACCATTTGGATGGATTTTAAAGCAGCTTGCCCACACAGTAAAACCACAGACACAGAAGATGTGTTTAATTGTTTTTTTTTTTAACAAATTCCATAAAGGAAACGTGTTTGGACCTCGGAGGCGTCTTCATATTTACGCCTTTATAATGGCGATCATCTGTCATCATCACCTTGCTTTAGCTCAGAGGAGTTCATCTGCAGTGGGGGAGCCACTTTCAGTTAATCATCGATGTCACAGGGGCACGAACCTGTTTGCTTTTCTGTAACTTTTTTCCATAAATCCATATGGCCTCAGTGAGGCAGAAAAGTGACGCTTGGTCTGCAGGTCCATCTGGCCATTAGATGCTCTGACCTTCTGCACCGCCTCATGTTACTGCGGTCATCGAGAAAGCTGGAAAGATCCGTTATGGTTTGGATGTCAGAGCTCGTGCATTGTGCGACTTTCAGCATCAGCAGATGTGCTCATCTACTCGACACTGGACTCATCTCTGCACCTCGAATCTCTGGCTTACAAAATAACCGGGCCATTAAATGATGCCAAAGTAAGCTATATTAATGAGCAGTATCACATTCTGCTCTAATTATTTACTAGTGGGTCAGAGCAGAGCA
The DNA here is from genome assembly GCF_022655615.1 of Tachysurus fulvidraco. Lineage (NCBI taxonomy): Eukaryota > Metazoa > Chordata > Actinopteri > Siluriformes > Bagridae > Tachysurus > Tachysurus fulvidraco. The sequence continues at coordinate 2,461,790 of NC_062529.1, forward strand.
GATAATTCTTTCTCAGGTGGCACGAGGCCGAACGTGTCTGCCATCGAGCTCAGATTAATCAAATTCTCGCTAAATGAATAAGCATATGCCTAGCAACACGAGGAGACGACTTCTCTCTCAGTTGGATCAGAGACACGGAGCTTAACTTTGTCCTCTTTTCCTTCGGACAAAGACAAACCGCTCGAGGTCACCGTTCTTGGGCTTTGGAATCGTTAAAGCCTGATTTAATGTGCTGTATAATTCAAGTGTTGAAACAGGTACAAAGTCTTCACCTGGGTTCATCAGGCAACACAATAGATTAATTACAGTGACGTGCCCAAGCGAAAGCAGGGGCACTCGTCTCCTTACAGCAATACATCAACATTAAAGAACGGAGACCCTCTGACCGTTATTTATCTAACCTGCTAAAAGCTCTTGAAGCATCTTCAGTCTTGTAAGGCAGTGGTCCCCAACCTTTTTTTCGCCGCGGACCGGTCAATGTTTGATAATGTTTGATACCGTGGACCGCTGGGGGTGGGGGGTGGGGGGTGGGGGTTGACGGCTATACAATTAAATTAAAATTAATAATATTACATTACAATAACAATAGGGATTTAAGTGCTGTGGTGACAATCTCAGGGTATTCCGCCATGACTTTAATCCAGAACACCGGCAGAGTTTCTAACTTTCTAACGACGTCGGGATTCGTGCTCATTTTTGCTAATTCGTGGGTTAAATTTGAGCAAACACAATATACACGTACACCAAGCACTGTTAAACATGACAATGTACCGGTGAACAGAGAGAAGAGCGATACACACCTTCTCCCCACGTCACCTAAACCCGGCCCGATATCATGATATTTTGCGCATGCGCGGTATCGGTGCGGCTTTAGGTTACGTCTCTCAGCTCCCGGTTAACCTCTCGTCCATGGAAAGTCGCACAAACCCGAGACAAATACACCACAGTAAATAAAATGGAAATAATTTAATGTTTCTTGGGCGGCCCGGTACCATTTGGTCCACAGACCGGTACCGGTCCGCGGCCCGGGGGTTGGGGACCACTGTTGTAAGGAACCTGCTAGCTACTCGAATACAGTATGTGCATGAAGCATTAGCGTCAGGCACTGTGCCAGATGAAGGTCTGCTAACCCTTCTACACCCCCTCCCCCCATTTTTTCCACCGCCCATTCACATTATTTAAGCACTTACATGATGTGTATTCCTCGTTATTCCTCCTTCATTACAATAACCTACACACACTCCGCACTCTCATTATAACCAATATGACCGAGTGGCTTTTCAATAAAACCCATGCCATGTGATGCCCAGCTCTGAGGTTTTTTTTTCTCCCACATCGATAATTACCGGTTTTGTTTTTGCTAGACTCTTGTGCTGAAACAGCAAAGAAACTAGAGCGTACTTTAACCTTCACATCTGTTTACAGTAAGCTAGCTCTTAATGAGATCTGCTCAGTTGCATGACACGCCTAGAAAATACACACAGGCTCCAATTAATACCACATTTGTTTTGTTGCCCACAATGACTTTCCAGACTATAAAATGGTTGGTGGGATCGCAAAACAGCAAAACATTATCTAGTAACAAAATTACAGCAGGTTGGAGGCTAGGGTTCACTGGTGATGTTAATCTATGATTATTTATGCATATGATTATACATTAAGAGATAGATAGATAGATAGATAGATAGATAGATAGATAGATAGATAGATAGATAGATAGATAGATAGATAGATAGATAGATAGATAGATGATTTGCAAGCAGGGTAGTTGTTAGTTGTCATCAATCCTTGATTATAGCTAGCTGCACAGCTTGCTAACATTCATTCATTCATTCATTCATTTTCTACCGCTTATCCGAACTCGGGTCACGGGGAGCCTGTGCCTAACTCAGGCGTCTTTGGGCATCAAGGCAGGATACACCCTGGACGGAGTGCCAACCCATCGCAGGGCACACACACACACACACACACACTCTCATTCACTCACACACTACGGACAATTTTCCAGAGATGCCAATCAACCTACCATGCATGTCTTTGGACCAGGGGAGGAAACCGGAGTACCCGGAGGAAACCCCCGAGGCACGGGGAGAACATGCAAACTCCTCACACACAAGGCGGAGGCGGGAATCGAACCCCCAACCCTGGAGGTGTGAGACGAGCGTGCTAACCACTAAGCCACCGAGCTTGCTAACAAGCTAGTTAAATATGTTATACAGTATATCATATCACAAGAACTGGAACATTTTCACATCTCTAAGGCAATGATATAAATCCTAACCCTAGTTCAGTGGAGATCTCTTTAGGCATCTCTCTGTAAGTGTGTTCTCAGCTGTATGCTGTATGACCTCAGGGTCTTCTGTGATTGGCTCGTGTCCAGTTGAACCGTTGAACCCAAAACAGCCAGGACTTCTCCGAATGAATGCTCTCGTTCTTAACGAAAGTACATAAAGCGCTGCGAAACGCCGCTCGTGTTTACATCTCAAATATCCTTTTTCCATCACGCCGAGAATCCCTGCCATGAGCTCGTTGTTATTATTAGTCTTCAGCGTGAAGGAATTTGAGCTCATAAAGCGGCGCAGATGTTGCGTTCGGTGCGACAGGAGAATGAAAGAATAAAATAATGAAAGCAAGAAAGAAAAAAGCATGTGGCCGGAGCTCTCCACGGAGAGCACATTGGAAGGAAAGCAGAATAAGATCCTTGTTCAAAACGTTAATCTTTCCACAATGTCTGTTAATGACATTAATGGTAGCCTTTAGTAACAAGACTGTGGAATAAAAACCTCTCTTACTCACTCGGCTTGGTTTATTGAGAAAGTTTTAACACTACAAGGCTCCTTCCTCCCTCCCTCCCACCCTTCCTTTCTTCCTTCACTCCATCTTTCCTTTGCGCCTCACCCTTCCTTCCTCCTTTCCTCCCTTCTTCCCTAACCCTCTCTTCCTTTCTTCCATTACTACCTACACTCCTGCCTTCCTTGCTTCTTCCATATCCCTTCCCTCCTTCCTTCGCTCCATTCGAACGTACACTCCCTCCTTCCTTAATTCTTCCCTAACCCTTCCTTTCTTCCCTCCTTTCTTCCTCCTTCCCTCTTCCCTACCCTCTCCTCCTCTACTTCCTCCCTACCATTCTTTCTTAATTCATTCCTCTTGTCCCTTCCTTCCTTTCTTTTCCTTTCCTTTCCTTTTCTTCCCTTTCCTATACATTTCTTTTCCTTTCCCTTCCCTTCCTTTCCTTTCCTTTCCTTTCCTTTCCTTTCCTTTCCTTTCCTTTCCTATACATTTCCTTCCCTTTCCTCTCCTTTCTTTTCCTATACATTTCCTTTCCTTTCCTTTCCTATACATTTCCTTCCCTTTCCTCTCCTTTCTTTTCCTATACATTTCCTTTCCCCTCTTCCTTTCCTTTCCTTTCCTTTCCTTTCCTTTCCTTTACTCTCTTTTCCTATACATTTTCTTTCCTTTCCTCTCTTTTCCTATACATTTCCTTTCCTTTCTTTTCCTATGCATTTCCTTTCCTTTCCTTCCCTTTCCTTTCCTTTCCTTTCCTTTCCTTTCCTTTCCTTTCCTTTCCTTTCCTCCAGTATACATTTTCTTTCCTTTCCTTTCCTTCTCAATTTATCCTGTAAAATCCTACCTACGTAACAGCTACTGTACCACATATATGTCTGCTCACCTTAAAGAACCCAGTAAACACTCTCCCACATGTGCCTAACCTTTTCCACAGGATTTCACCGCTTGTTCACGTGGATCGTTCCGTACATTCCAAACCGCAGACACGATCTACGTTTACGTAGCAGCAGAAAAAATAATAAGCTGAGCTGAAGCCTGCCAGCAGATCCGACTCATCTGTATGCTGTAGGGGAAACACGGACGACCCGGATTCATCTGAATGCCGAGGACACGCTCGTGTTCGCTGGAGTGTGTTTGTAGATCGTCATCGCTTACACTATCTACCTCTGAAGTGCTAGACGTGATTTCTGACGTGTTTTTTGCCACATTCTTCTTTTTTTTTACCCCTGTTGTATTATTTAGCATTTATTTTCATCACATTTGCAAACCGATTAAATTCTTGTTAATTAAGCAAGCAATGGGCCTTGTTTATCAAGCTGCATACAAACAAATTGATTCGTGAATCATTTGCGAAAGCATTTACACAAGAAATGAACATCCAGGGCTTCCGGGACAAATCAGCCGTACCTTACGTTCCTAATTTTGTGTAAATTATAATATCAGACCGTTCGCTAATGCGAACTTCGGTTTATCTGCCTCAAATTAGATAAGTGGCAAAGAGTTACTCTGATCATGTACATTTAAATAACTTTTTAAAAATTCATTTAAATAATTGGTTTATTGAGAAAGTTTTAACACTACAAGGCTCCTTCCTTCCTCCCTTCCACCCTTCCTTTCTTCCTTCACTCCTTTCCTTTCCGCCTCACCCTTCCTTCCTTAACACTCCCTTCCTTCCTTGCTTCTTCCCTAACCCTCTCTTCCTTTCTTCCATTACTACCTACACTCCTGCCTTCCTTGCTTCTTCCATATCCCTCCTTTCTTCCTCCTTCTCTCTTTCCTACCCTCTCCTCCTTTCCATTCTTTCTTAATTCATTCCTCTTGTCCCTTCCTTCCTTTCCTTTCCCTTTGCTTCCCTTTCCTATACATTTCCTTTCCTTTCCTTTCCTTTCCTTTCCTTTCCTTTCCTTTCCTATACATTTCCTTTCCTTTCCTTTCTTTCCTACATTTAAATAACTTTTTAAAAATTCATTTAAATAATTCATTTATTTATTCTAATTTCACATTTTTAAACAATTGTTCCATATTTATTACAAAAAAAAGAAAGAAAAGCTAAATGTAATCTAATTCATAGATTAAAATGAATATGACTAGATCTTCTACTAGGACAAAAGTAATGGCACCCTATAAAGTGATGTGATCCATACTCAGAATTTGTTCTCTGCGTTTTACCCCTCCAACGTGCACACACACACCGTGAACACACACCCAGAGCAGTGGGCAGCCATTTATCCTGTGCCCGGGGAGCAGTTGGGGGATTCGGTGCCTTGCTCAGAGACTCGAACCCACAACCTTAGGGGTAAGAGTCAGACTCAATAAATAGAGGATGTATAATAACTAACCCCTAAAACTCATATCCACTCTTACACCTCTTAAGGAATCATTCATTCATTTTCTACCGCTTATCCGAACTTCTCGGGTCACGGGGAGCCTGTGCCTATCTCAGGCGTCATCGGGCATCGAGGCAGGATACACCCTGGACGGAGTGCCAACCCATCGCAGGGCACACTCTCTCATTCACTCACACACTCACACACTACGGACAATTTTCCAGAGATGCCAATCAACCTACCATGCATGTCTTTGGACCGGGGGAGGAAACCGGAGTACCCGGAGGTATACTACACTATACTACATTACAGTGTTCTATACTGCGAACATGCAAACTCCACACACACAAGGCGGAGGCGGGAATCAAACCCCCAACCCTGGAGGTGTGAGGCGAACTTTCTAACCACTAAGCCACCATGCCACCGTGCCCCCCTCTTAAGGATTCAATGGTTTGTTATTCTTCTTGTATTTCCTTGTTTGCAAGGTGGTTACGATAAATGCTATTCAAAAGCTGCAGTACCTGAACTTTTAAGTTGCCATTTTTTTTTGCTTTCAGATCTCTGTGAGTGTTACCTTTTATGACGTTTTGCTAAATTAAAATACACCTAAATGAGTTCAGCTTGATTTTTCCCCACTGTTATGGTTTTGACCAATGAACTCCTTGACTTTACTAAAGGATATTTTTTCTATACAGCCCCATTTTCTTGCATGCCATTTTTGTTTCTTTATTTTAACACCTTGTTTAGATTTTCTCATCTGTTTCAGCTTCGAATGATTTGAACTTTTCCAATTTCGCAGCCTTTTCTATTTGGTTTTCGGGCATGTATGCAGGCAAGCTCATTTGTGTGAGTGTACATTACCTGCTGGTAAATTGAGAGTGCTTAACCCCTGTGTCATAATTTATGACGTGCTCTGTAAAGTCTAGCTAATGGGTTTGCTCCCTGAAAAAATGCAGGCCTTAAAGGCGGACCATATATCACGTCACACGGACTCTGCCTTGTCCACTCACTCCATCAGATGGAAAGGCAGTGCCAAAAACGCAAATGTCATTAACAAGATTACTTCCCTTTTGTTTGTATAAAAGCTTCCCATTTTTCCTGACGTCCAACCTCAACTTACAGTAAGTCCCATTCTCTAATCTTATGAGATTAAATCTATAAATCTATAGAATGTTTGCATGGGCTTTTGCTTGGTCATGGTTTCTTCTCAAGTTGTGGATATACAGCACTGTAAAAATAAAAGGACTTAAAAAAAACAAGCGAATAAAAATAAACACAGTGTTGAATGCTGGTCTACAGCCCAAAGTCAATGGTAGGATTCTGGCACCGAAGCCGTGATGTGTGCCAGAGTCTGCTTAGATTTATTAACCCTCCAAGAGCACAGCATTCCACGACGATCATAACGACTCCACCACATGTACCGTGGCTGTTTATTTCCGCGGTGATCACGTTCGCTTTGGCAGTTTGGCGTATGTCGAGAAGAGGGCTCTCCAGGAGTTTAATGTTTCCTCGGGCACCTCTACAAAATGTCCTCATTAATTAGTCATATTTTAAAGTTGGTCTCGTTCCGAGCGCTTACATTAAAGGGGACCTGAAAGCCGTCCAGGGTCTCGCTGCGCTCGCTGGATCGAGAGCTGTACTTCGGCTTGGCCTGACGCGAGTGGATTCTGGAATCTTGTAACTTGCAATTATTAACTGTATAGTAAAGCAAATCAGTTCCCTGGTTCGAGGAAATCTACCAGGTGAAATAGGTGACGCCTCCATTCTATGCTCCACCCCATTCCGTGTTACTAGCATGTCCTGAAGTGCGTTATACCTTTTATACTAGAAGAATATACTTGTTAAATACGCATCGTATGACGTATCATACATTTTATCCATTTATAGTTACACTTTGTAAACTTTTTACATCAGTAACTAAGCTGAATTTTAATCCAACAATAATCTTTATCAGGTTTCGGAAAATGCACCCATATAAGGGGTGGAGCCTTGTTTCTTAGCCCCACCCACATCCTGAACAAGTACAGGAGAATTTTGTCTCTCACATTCCTCTTTAGTGCAAGAGAGGGCATAAAATCTTACAATAAATATAGATTTACTTACACTGAGGCTAACAGTGTCATATTTATTCCTAAGTGATATCATTATGACACTTTTTTATCCATTTATAATACATATAATTTTTAATATATGTCGTAAAGCGTCCAAGAAACCTGATTCCTGTTATTGCGTACGTTAAAGCTTCCTAGGGTCTGGGATTAATTCTAAGCCCTGCTCACTTCTATACCACACCCTGAATTTGAACAAATGTGATAGATGGAGTTTCGTCCCTCACTCTGGTCCTGACAGAGAGGGGATAAAACACTAAGGCTACAGATTCCATGGTGTCTATGTCATGAGATATATGAGGTGACAGAAGTATTAAATAACGCAATGAGCTTAACTGCAATGGTCGAGAAAGTACAGCACTAAAAAGGCTCTCTGCAAACACACACACACACACGCACACACACACACACACACACACACACACACACACACACACACACACACACACACACACACACACACACACACACACAGAGTGAAGAGATTTAATAAAAGCAAAGACCTGCCTCTTTCAGACTGGCCATGCAGGTTTTAATTCATTATTTATTTATTTATCTATTTATTTATTTATTTGGTGTTATATATCCCGCCGCAGTTCTACTGTTGAATATTAGCCCTTTAATGCTTTGTTAAACTGCACTGGACTGTGTAGCTCTGGCATAAGGTCCAGCTTTTTTCGAAGTGACCCAGCCATGTTACGACTGAACGGGGAACCATTACTCAAACTTTTATTGACTGGATGTATCGATGAAGGACAAAGTCTTTGCTGTTCAAACAATAAAATCTGGAACTGTTTAGATGGATCGGCATCTTTGCGTGGTGACGGGTATATTTTTGTGGCGGCGGTTAGCCATAAATCTCAATTAGTGCCTTTTATTTCCAACTGTAAATGTTTTCTGTAATGCAGACGCAGGCCAAAAGGCTAGAAGTGCATTTTGAGAGCTTGCTTAATGTTTTTGCAAGGTGTGGGTTTGTGTGTGTGTGTGTGTGTGTGTGTGTGTGTGTGTGTGTGTGTGTGTGTGTGTGTGTATGTGCAGGAACTCATTCTCTCCTATAATTGGACACAGACCATAGCAAATGTGTTCACGCCACAGTCATTTTTGAGACTCTCTTTAGGAGGCTTCCTATCCATCACTGCCTTTTACAGTTGCTATGCCTTTGCTTTCTAATTAAAAGGTTTCCACATATTTTACCACTTTTTTTTTGTTTGTTTGACTTTTTTTTCTTCTTCTTCTTCTTCAGTAAACATGCTAACATTCTCTAAACTATAAGTGGAATTGTCAAAAACAATTTTGTTATGGAATCACTGCTGCATGTCTGCAGTAACTCATTTTATTCAAAACATTCAATAACATAACCTTGTTATTGTGTCAGTAAATTGGCCAGAGCCACAAAATAAAACTTTTTTGTCATCGCATGAGCTTTACTGTTCAAAATGTTTCAATTCAACTTCATTTTAATTGGTTTTCACTAAATTAAATGTATTATAGATTTAACAAAGATTTGATGGAAGTCAATGTTGGTAACACCTTTATATACAAATTACATTTTTGCTGATATTGACTGCTTACTATACTACATTAAACTATATAACAGCAAAATACTGCATTATAATAATCTATACTAGACCACACTAATCTATACTATACTACAGTATACTATAGTATTCTATGCTATACCACACCACACTAATCTATACTATACTACAGTATACCACATAACAGTATTCCATACTACACTGATGGGCCCATGAGGAAGGTTCTGTACTTACTGTAGTAATCTATACTATTATATACACTGTTGGGCCGTTGAGCAAGGCCCTTAGCATTCACTGCTCCAGGGGTGCTGTGTCATGGCAGACCCTGCACTCTGACCCCAACTTTTAATAATCTAATATTGTATACACCACTAATCTATAGCATACTACACTGTAGTATTCAATAAAAAAAAAACTACAGTATTATATATTGCACTACAATATATTATAGTATTCTTTACAACAATATTCTATACTGCACTATACAACATTAAAGTATTCTATACCACACTATAATACATTACAGTATTCTATACTGCACTATAATACATTACAGTGTTCTATACTGCACTATACTACATTACAGTATTCTATACTGCACTATAATACATTACAGTGTTCTATACTGCACTATACTACATTACAGTATTCTATACTGCACTATAATACATTACAGTGTTCTATACTGCACTATAATACATTAGTGTTCTATACTGCACTATAATACATTACAGTGTTCTATACAACAATATTCTATACTGCACTATAATACATTACAGTGTTCTATACTGCACTATACTACATTACAGTATTCTATACTGCACTATACTACATTAAAGTATTCTATACCACACTATAATACATTACAGTGTTCTATACTGCACTATACTACATTACAGTATTCTATACTGCACTATACTACATTAAAGTATACTATACCACACTATAATACATTACAGTGTTCTATACTGCACTATACTACATTACAGTATTCTATACTGCACTATAATACATTACAGTGTTCTATACTGCACTATAATACATTACAGTGTTCTATACAACAATATTCTATACTGCACTATACTACATTACAGTATTCTATACTGCACTATACTACATTACAGTATTCTACACTACACTATACTACATTACAGTATTCTATACTGCACTATACTACATTACAGTATTCTACACTACACTATAATACATTATGGTATTCTATACAGCAATATTCTATACTGCACTATAATACATTACAGTGTTCTATACCACACTATACTACATTACAGTATTCTACACTACACTATACTACATTACAGTATTCTACACTACACTATAATACATTATGGTATTCTATACAGCAATATTCTATACTACACTATACTACATTACAGTATTCTACACTACACTATACTATATTACAGTATTCTATACTACACTACACCACATTATAGTTCTATACTACACTATAATATATTATAGTATTTTATACTATACTATTTAATGCTATTGTGCCTCACACTGAGATTTTAAGATACAGATATTAACATAAGGTAAAAGTCAACACTTAATTTCATTGTAAAATAATATGCACTTTAGTTTTTATACACTAAGTTTGTGTAAACATCTGCACGCAGGAATTATTTCTAGTGAACAGAAAACAAAGCCATTTTCCAGTTTAGCAGACATCACAAACATGGCATGGCAGAGATATTAATGGAATATTCCTGTATGTCTGACTGACTTCACTGTGATCGCTGAACACATCCTTCGGCTGCCGTGTGATGGCTCACATGATGGACTGAGAACTATCATCAGTTTTGATCAGCGAGCCATGTGTGTTTAGTTATTGTGCAAATTGTAGACAGTTGTACTTCCTTCTTTTGTTCCAAAACACATACAGCTTGCTTAAAAGAATGAGATTTTTTTTTAAATCTGATGTAAACAAGAAGATTTGGAGATATCAGAGAAAAGCACCTCATTCGAGATCTGATCGATCGACAGCATGCGGATGTGATGTCGTTACTTTGAGTAACCTGATGTTCATTAGTTTTATTAACTTTTTTACACTACAGCAGTTTACCAACAAATAAAACTCTTTTTTTTTTTCAATTTAAGAATATTTTTTAGCGTTTTTAGCATCCGAGAATGCCACTAGAAAGCACAAAAGCTCTGAGGAGTCCTGAAGACCTTATGACAGACCGCAGACATTGGAGACTCCTTCCAGTAAACACTGTCACAATAAAAGCTAATGTCCTTTATAAAGTCAATGTCCTAAATCAGCCCGAGTAGCTAAGTTGTTACCATAGAAACGATAATGTATTAGAGGTAAACACTATATAACCAGAATTTGAAAACATTGTGGTTTAAAAGTGTTCATTTGACTCTGAGTCAGACTTGAGTCATTTGATTCATCTGATTCAATTTGACCATTAAGTGGAAAAAGGGAATTAAAAAGTAGTTTCTGTTAATAGTTTTGGGACAAAAGATGACTTCTAGACTGATCTCACAGCTCTTAAACAGGGTCAAACTGGCATCAACCCAAACACGCTAACCCGAGCTGAGCAATCCCAACAGTCCAACAGAGTCAATTTAGCTTTCCTTCTCCGCTTGGCCTTAAAAATATTGCTGAATCGAGGCATGATCAGCCAACGATGACCTAACTCTCACTAGTGCTTTGCAGGATAATTTGGCATGACGTTTGTGTTCTTGCTGTGTTAGAGTAACTTGCTCTCTCTTTCACACACACACACACACACACACACACACACACACACACACACACACACACACACACACACACACACCCACACACACTCCCTGCTGCTGGAGTTGCAGAGTGTTCAGGGCTTTGCTGAGCAGAACCCACTGTATTCAGCAACAATCGTGCAAGCCTGGTGTTTACTGAAGACTGGTGTGCAGTCATGCAGGAGAAGTGTGAACTCACAGCATTTCACCTACACACACACACACACACACACACACACACACACACACACACACACACACACACACACACACATGGTCCCTTAATCACTCGTTAGTCGCTTGCTCACCACCACTTTTAACAAACACGTGTGCTCACTGGTTGTGACTCTCACCCTGGATAATAACAGTGTGTGTGTGTGTGTGTGTGTGTGTGTGTGTGTGTGTGTGAGAGAGAGAGAGAGAGAGAGAGAGAGAGAGAGAGAGAGAGACAGAGTTCACACTCCATATTTTAAAGAAGCTTGCAGCTGCAGCTTTATGGGTGATAGATGGATAGCATTTTAAAAAAGACAAGCAGATTAACACAAACAGAAACGCAGATAGATGCGTCATCAAACAGGTGTATTAAGATAGATAGATAGATAGATAGATAGATAGATAGATAGATAGATAGATAGATAGATAGATAGATAGATAGATAGATAGATAGATAGATAGATAGATAGATAGATAGACATGCAAATTTCTAGACAGGCAGATAGACAAATTTTACAGAAAGAAAGAAAGCAAGAAAGAAAGAAAGAAAGAAAGAAAGAAAGAAAGAAAGAAAGAAAGAAAGAAAGAAAAAAGAAAAAACAGAGGAAGTAATTTATTTATATCACTCAGTTGTTGTTTTTCAGTGATGTGATTTTCATGATATACATTTGTTGATCTTGGTGACGTGATGTGGGATGTGGTAGCGCAGTACTGTAGTTAAGGTGTTGGGCTACTGATCAGAAGGGCATGGGTTTGAACCCCAGGTCCACCAAGCTTCCCTCAGTTGTAAGTCACTCTGGATAAGGGTGTCTGCTAAGTGCCATAGATGTAAATGATCTCTGTGATGTTATCTCATTGAAATGAAATCAGTGATGTGATCTTCCTGATGTAGACTCAGTGATGTGAGCTCAGTTGCCCAGTGATGATGTTATCTTAGTGACGTGAACTCAATGCAATGAATTAATTGATGCTTCTCTTTTCCTCACACAGAAAGAACACTAACATGATTCTCCTGCTAAATGTTTGAGGGAAACACACACATTTACCCAGAGAGCGACCGTTAACACTATAAATTGTACAACACCTTGTACACAATAAAACTAGCACAAATGTTCATCAATGGAATAATAATTTTAGAGAATGCTGTATGTTCAGTATAACTAATACCCACCACACACACACACACACACACACACACACACACTCTTATCTAAAAGCGTTTTATCTCGAAACCCTGCAAATTGTAGTGTACAGATGAGTGCAAAGCCTTTCCTCTGTTCTCAGTCTTTCCTCTTCATTATCTCTGGATCTGTCGCATGTCTTGGGCTCACAATGCAGTTGGATGATTATGTAAACAACACGAGTCAAATGAACATTTGGTCTATTTTTAACAGGTGTTGCTGCCAAGATCCAAAGCTGCTGCTACAGAACTGTATGATCTTTCACTTTATCACCGTCCTGCATGATCCCAGAAAATTCAGGATGGGGTATTTTTGAGTTTAACTAGTTGCCAAAGAATAAAACTACTGTTTACTCAGACGTTCGTTCTATTTATTTTTATCTGTTCATCTTTTTCTGTTCGAGTGTTTATTTTATTCATATCAACTGATCGATCTATCGCCACATTGAGAGCTGGAACTGCAGACTGATGATAGATAGATAGATAGATAGATAGATAGATAGATAGATAGATAGATAGATAGATAGTTAGATAGATAGATAGATAGATAGATAGATAGATAGATAGATAGATAGATAGATAGATAGATAGATAGATAGATAGATAGACTGACCAATGGACCAGTAGATAGATAGATAGATAGATAGATAGATAGATAGATAGATAGATAGATAGATAGATAGATAGATAGATAGATAGATAGATAGATAGATAGATAGAACTTCAGATGTTCCTCTAAATGAGATGAGTGATGATGTGTAACCTGTGACTACCAGCGCTCTCTTTCACACAGCACTGGTCATGAGGGAATTCATTAATCTACAGCACAAAGTCATTCTGCTTTGAAAAAATGATTTAGCGTTAAAGTACAGCAGTAATAAGTGTGGGAGGAATTCCTATGGGAGTGGGTTTAAAAAAAGGGAACAAAACCCCTCCAGACTAACAGTATTATTTACACCTGCTTCCTTTACCTTCAGAATTCAGCTTCTTCTTGTTCTTCACTCCATCCATACTGGGATCATGTTCCTCACGCTAATGCTAAGAGGAGGATCATATCACACTTAAAGAAAAACATACAAACCGTCACAGAGATGCTGTGAGATTTGATTTAAGAGTTGTGGGCTGTGAGCACAAGACATTCTGCCCTTTATAGAGACATGTCTGATCTTCACGAACCCCAGCACAGAACCTTAGTATGCAACAGTGGGTATAAGTGTGCTTAAAGGTCAAAGAGATAAAGAATGTAGTGCTTTAAAAGGTAATGAACTTAGCTGTGGATGACACAGGAAGCTAGTGCTACTGACAAGCAATGTGTGCAGTGCGAATTTTGAACAAGTGCTAATCCATTTGTGAGGTCATGCGAGAACGTACCGAGATTTCAACATCATCTAGAAGAATCATTGGAGTCTGAGTTTGAAGTGCTGATGAAAAGTGCTTTCAGTTCATGACCTTGAGTTTGAGGTCTGAAGGAGAGATAAAAAAATGTTAAGAAATTTCTAAAGGGATTTCTAAACCTAAAAAAAAAACCTGGGTTTGGCACCAACAATGATTTTTATTATTATTTTTTAGTTTAACCCATTACACAATATGTTACATTTTTATTTGTTGAATGTTAACCGTTGTTCAAATTATGCGTGATTTGTGATTGAAATTGTTTTTTTTAATATTTTTTATTTCCAAATACTTTATCTGCTGATTATTGCAATGTTACAATGCATATACATACATACATACATACATACATACATACATACATACATACATACATACATACATACATACATACATACATAAAACATACATACATGCACACATACATACATAAAACGTACATAAAACATACATACATACATACATACATACATACATACATACATACATACATACATACATACATACATGCACACACATACATACATACATAAAACATACATACATGCACACATACATACATAAAACGTACATAAAACATACATACATACATACATACATACATATATACATAAAACATGCACACATACATGCACACATACATACATACATACATACATACATACATACGTACATACATACATACATGCACACATACATAAAACATACATACATACATACATACATATATATATATATATATATATATATTCATACACACATACATACATAAAACATACATACATACATACATACATACATACATACATACATACATACATACATACACACATACATACATAAAACATACATACATACATAAAACATACATACATGCACACATACATACATAAAACGTACATAAAACATACATACACACATATATACATACATATATACATAAAACATGCACACATACATGCATACATACATACATACATACATACATACATACATACATGCACACACACATACATACATACATACATACATACATACATACATACATACATATATACATACATGCACACATACATACATACATACATACATACATACATACATACATACATACATACATACATACATACATACAAAAACTGCCATTTTGCTGTGCCAGAATCAATTTTTTCTGACATTTTCAATCAGTATAAACAAATCAATTATTTTATCATGAGTCACAAGTCTGGTCTTTAATCGTCTAAAATATTATCAAAGGAATAATAAGCAGCACAAGTTAAGATTTGTTCAGGAGAATGTATAACCTACAGGAAGTAAGCCACAAAAAAATGAACCTTCAGGGACCTTGAATGACAGCAAAAGATTTCTGAAAAGTTTTGAAGTTGTGGGTTAAGTTTAAATCTTAGATCTGATTAAGCCTGCTTTCAGTTCATGACCCGAGAGAAGAGAAGATGGTAAAATAATAAAGATAAAACAATAACCAAGGTTGAGAATCTAGGATGCCTATCAATGTCAACTAAAAATCCAGAAGGGAAATTGATTTTTTTTTTCTTTTCTTCTCATTTTCTATATGATTCATCAATAACAACAGACTTCTTGTTTTTCTATGTGATTTTCCATTTCCACTGACCTTTGGCTGCCTCTAAATGTCTTTGGCTGCTGATTTTTGACTAGGGGATTTCAGACACACAAAGGAAAATATAAAAACCATATAAAGTAAATATTAAATAATATACAGTAATACCATATTTTATATCTATACTGTTAACAGGGTGAAAGCGTTAAGGCTGTTCACAAGAAATGCATTATGTCATGAAAGAAAACTGTGTCTCTGCATCATAATCTTGACTCTAGATTAAATATATCGTGTTATAATTAACTCCACACGCGTGACTGATCGTGCCGTTATCATTGGAGTATCCGGAAAGAAAATAGCGTGTAAAAAGGACGGACAGAGTACTGAACCTTGAGGGACTCCTTGTGCGAAAGATGCAGTAAAGGATTGATGTTTATCGATAAACACAAATTGGAGTCTGGCAAGAGAGAAAGGATTTCTGAAATTCTGTGCCAGAAATTCTAATGGAAGAGAGACGAGAGAGAAGAATGTCATGATTCGGCATATCAGGATCTAGCTGAATACGGATATCGATCGCACCGGCGTCAGCAGAGAGACGGAGATCGTTAGCGACTCTTACGAGAGCTGTGAAATAGCTGGAACCAGACTTTGAATGCTTAAAGAGGATGATCCTATAAGGTTAAGGATCTGCAGTCGGAGGCTAGTTTAAACATTGACAAATCATGTACGAGGTTCGGTTAATCCTACATCGTTCTAACGGAAATATTATGAGCTGTATTATGAGTTTGCAAACATTTTTGCAAATCTAAGCATAATTTTAAGCAGTCTTTTTAAGTCAAGTCAAGCCTGATAGTTTAATCTAACTATATTATATAAATATTACTCAAGATCATATACAGGAATATTTAGCCTTATGGTATTATTAAATAAGATTTTCCCTTTAAATATATATATATATTTTTTTACCATTGGACACATCACGTCATATCGTTGGTTATCTCCATCTGATTAATCTCTTTTAATTTGTTTACCTTCCTCTTAGACAGAGCACTTTTAATTGCATCCGTCATCCATCAACTCACACTTCGACAAGACGCTAATAAATTATTGATGAATTATAAGCAAGTTACACGTGTACATAGATATAACAGACGAGTGCTCGGTCAGCTTATCCTTCGCACTGCGGCATCGTATCTTTACAAGAGAACACATCGAGGTTATGATATCCTATTAAAAGTGCAAACTTGTATCTTTATTAATATGTATGTAGAAGTAACACTTGTATGGCACACGGTATTGGATGTTGGATATCGAGTGCTATTTTTAAATCTTACATCTACTTAAATGAAATCAGATTTGCGGGAATTTAATGCGATAATTACGGCTTCGCTCGTGTAAATATTGACTTATGTACTTAAAGTCGCCAACTGTTGTTGCCAACGTCTATCTGAGTGAATCATTGCTCCGTTTCGTTTTGTTTGTTTGTTTGTTTGTTTTTTCTCTCGTTTATTACCATACCAGAATTTTTTTTACAAGAATTTCCCAGGAAGATGTTAGCTTCCATCTGGTCCTCATGTTGCTTTATGTTCTCGTCGTTTCTTAAATCATTTTTTCCATTCCCTGCATTTCTTTTTCTCGTTCCTGTCAGTCTTTTGCTTTTTTTTCATCTCAGTGTATTCGTAATTAAAGTTTGTCTAATAAGTTCTCGTTTTATCAGCTATTAGAGTACACAATGTTCCTAAAATGCACTTTTACAGCTTCAAAATGAACCAAACCTTATTTCCCAAGGCTCACATTTATTTTTAATAAAGACTTATGTTGCAAAATAAATATTGAAGTACGTGCTTATCGGTGAAGTGACAAAATATATACCTGCTTAGAAAAATCACTGTATGTGGTAATTTCTGGAATTTTTAATTAAATGTAAATACTTTCCCTCAAACATTGATTCATTCATTCATTTTCTACCGCTTATCTGAACTACCTCGGGTCACGGGGTACGGGGTGCTAACTATCTCAGGCATCATAGCGCATCAAGGCAGGATACACCCTGGATGGAGTGCCAACCCATCGCAGGGCACGCATACACACACACACTCTCATTCACTCACACACTCACACACAATTTTCCAGAGATGCCAATCAACCTACCATGCATGTCTTTGGACCGGGGGAGGAAACCGGAGTAAAACCCCCGAGGCACGGGGAGAACATGCAAACTCCACACACACAAGGCGGAGGCGGGAATCGAACTCCCAACCCTGGAGGTGTGAGACGAACATGCTAACCACTAAGCTACCGTGCCCCCCCTCCCTCAAACAGACAGTAACTTCATAATTCATTTTAGAATATCGGAGAACTATAAGACTTATTAGGTAGATTAAAAATGGTGTATCATTGTTGATAAATGAGATAGTGAGATCTCTCGTTATGTCGTAGTGTTCAGCTTTTCATTATGGCGTCATGACATATGACCCTTATCCCTGATTAACCCCAGCTCTTGTCAGCACATTTCTTGTGTTCATTGACCGAAGGCAAAGAATAGACAAAAAAAAAAGACACAATACATAAAACCAGCATGTGAAGATCTTAAAACGGATCCGGAGCGAAACAGCAGGTCCGACAGACAGCACACTGGCATGTTGAACAACTGTTCTGTGAAGGTAGAGATCTGCATTCCCCCCCGGCGGCGTGCAGGCAGCTCGGCGTCGGCCACCTGTCACGTTCAGACCGACCGAAATCTCAGAGTCAGCGATCTGAAGCCGAGCGCCAATATCACTCAACGACTTCACTCCATCCGGCATGACGGCTCTGACACACACACCGGGGAGGAACGCTCGAATGCTCAGGCTCTGCAAAGTTCTAGCATTAAAACACTACGCTTTATATTATCATCAGAGCAGTAAACTAATTCATCACTCGGAGTGGCATGCGTATTTCACTGTGTTGAGCAAAAAGGTGTCACTCCAGAATTTATTTCTTATCGATTGGGTGTTCAGGAGGTTTAGCGTAGCGGGTACGGAGGTGTGGAGATTTGATTTGTGATATTTTAATTCATAAATCAATACATGTTAATAGAACAACTAGGCAACATCTAAACCGGGAAAGACAGGAAACAACAGTGGGGTGAATCGGTTGTCCTTTATCTGTCGATCGATATGAACAAAAATCGCGTGCTCTTCGTTCAGACGACTCATAAACTCATCAGTGCTCAACATGGAAGAAAAGAACGATTTGTTGTTCTCTTTTCTTTCTGTTCTATGCTTACGTTTGATGAAATTTCAATTCTTTACCAGTCAAAAATGTAGATAAGACACGTTAAAGCCAAATCCATCAATAGGATCACACAGGAAACGTCTAGAATCCAGAGTCTGTTGGTGGCCTGGCCAATATGTCACAGGAGTCTTGCTCTGTTTGTGTGCCAAAAGACATCCGAGGTGTTGAGCTCAAGCCAAAACAATATCGCAGGGAGCTCACGCCCATACTGTTCTCCTCTCCTGACACATATGTGGTGTAACTCATGCTGTTCTCGCTTCTGTGCACCAGCCTGAGCTCCCAGCCTGAACAAAGCTCAAGAGTCACGGGTCAAGGGTCACGCAACAGCCTGCGAGAGCGTGAGAAAGGCAAATGCCCTACGACGAAGGAAAAATATATAACAGTACATCGAAGGAAATTTTTTCAAAGCTTGCCTTGTAATATTTTTGTCATTATTATTATTTTATTATTATCGGTTCCTAGCGTGCAGATTTTTTTTTTTTTACTTTTTTGATTCCTATTAGTTTCAATGTAGAGAATGAATAATATGTTTATTGATTGTGGTTATTAAAAGATCAATAAATTAATAAAATAATTTTTTATTACATTTTATTACAAATATTTAATGATATAACATTTTGAAATTTTATATCTATTAGAAATTATCTTTTATTTTTTGCGATAGCAACTTAAGTCACAAAAATGTTTTATCTTTTCTTAATATATATATATATATATATTTATATATATATATATATATATATATATATATATATATATATATTGATGTGTCGGCTACCCTTCGAGTATATTTTGTCTGATTCTTTAGCATTTTAAAAATATTTTGGTTATTTTGAGGTCATGTAGGCTGGTGGAGGTTGAGTAACACACACATATACACATACACACACACACACACACACACACACACACACACACACACACACACACACACACACACACACGCACACACACACACACCCTTCTCAAGTGAAGATAAACACAATGAGTGTGATGTTACATAATACTCTGGAAACAGTTTTACTTACTAAAGAACGAGTTTAAGTTCATTAATAGTCATAGACATTTCATAAACATCCTTTCATTTCATCATGAAACTTCATCATCATCATCAATTACTGATTAATCCGTTTAAGCTCCGTAGTTATGAGCAAGCTGTTAGTCCAAAAATGTTGTGGCACTAAAATAAACCTACAAGCAGGTTTTAGGAAATTAATGTCACACACACACACACACACACACACACACACACACACACACACACACACACACAATATATATTAAAAACTCAAGTTGTCTGCATATGAACTGTACCTTCTTAAAATGTGTGTGTGTGTGTGTGTGTGTGTGTGTGTGTGTGTGTGTGTGTGTGTGTGGTTGGTAAAATGTGTGTGCCATTGAATTGAATCCCTGCTGGGCAGGTGGGCATCAGCCTCAGACATTGTTTGTTCTTATGAATAATGGATCTGTGGGAATTGACAGATTAAGTATCAGCGTGTATTCATTATTTAACAGGCAAATGAAAAGAGCTTTGATAACCTCCAAACAGACAGCCATTTTTTTTCCTGGCTCGCTGCGACGTCTGCGCCTGTGAGTCAGAGGGAGAAAAGGAGCACGCTTTGCTCACACTCCCACATGGACGCACACTCAGCTCTGAATGCCTCGTCTGTTCTGTGACCCCGATATGCAACACAGTCCAGTTCGGTGTCTGTTATTTATTTCTTCACTTATCCTCAAGCTATAAATGCTGGGTTGTTTGCTCTTCGCATTAGGTGATTACATTCTCTGAGGTCTGACTTGATCATGGCGTATTGACTTTTTCAACAGAAACCATTTTGTGGTCAGAATGTTGTTTTTTTTTTTTCCTCCGTCGGGAGATCGCATCCTCGTATTTAGGTGGCATTGCTGTATAGGGTCTAAGAGCTAACATCCAGGAGTTCCAGACACCCCTTACTGTAGGTTTGGCCCTGAGAACGTTTTGACATTTGACATCTGGTTACACAAAGCATGAAATATGCTGTTTATTCAGAAGATTACAGGAAATGAGCGCCTTTAAGATTGTGTTGGCTCAGGAGACAAGCGTGTGTGGTGCGTTTCTGTTAGAAGAACTCGTTCTGTATGTTGACATTGGAACCAAACGACGACCACGGCCGTACCACCGATAATGGGAATTATCATTAATCCTTAATGTCTGGGGTTCGAGTGCTGATCAAGCAAAAGTACCAAGCAGATTTAAAGCAAAATACTGTAGCAAAAAAAAAAAGTTGGCTGGAAAAAGTTAATTTATTTTTTCATTTCATTTCATTTTTTACAGCTTAACCGAACTTCTCGGGTCACGGGGAGCCTGTGCCCGTCTCAGGCGTCATCGGGCATCAAGGCAGGATACACCCTGGACGGAGTGCCAACCCATCGCAGGGCACACACACACACACACACACACACACACTCTCATTCACTCACACACTCACACACTACGGACAATTTTCCAGAGATGCCAAGCAACCTACCATGCATGTCTTTGGACCGGGGGAGGAAACCGGAGTACCCGGAGGAAACCCCCGAGGCACGGGGAGAACATGCAAACTCAACAAACACAAGGCGGAGGCGGGAATCGAAACCCCAACCCTGGAGGTGTGTGGCAAATGTGCTAACCACTAAGCCACCGTGCCCCCAAGTTCATTTATATTTGCAATTAATATCATTTTAAGGAAGCTCCATAGTTCAAAGATTGATTTGCTTTTATTCCCCATTCATAAGGTTATGCTTAGATTATAGCAGCTATAAACAGTTCTTCCCTGACCTGCCCATATTGTTGTCTTTATTAAAAAAAAACCTGAAGAAATTAAGACAGCTGATTGTGTTAAAGGCGGATTTTAAATCTGGGTCAATTTTAATTTTGTCTATGTTGATGTCATTGGCTCCATAGAAGGTTTCTTGGATGTTCTTTGTATAGGTGAAGGTTCCTAAAAAGGTATAATATCAGGAAGATAGTGTCTACTTTCAGGCTTCAAATAAAACTCTTAAAGGTACTAGATAAAACTCTTTCGTTTTCTATTTAGTAGACAATTTTATCCAGATTTACAACTGAGGCAGGATCCTTTCCTAGCACACAGCTGAACGGTTCCCCGTGGATTCAGGAGAACATTTCATATAAGAGTTTAACGGTTTCTTAGCTTCCACTCTAAAAGCCGGTTGTGAAGGTTCAAATAAACTGTAAAAGGTGGCAAAAGTCTATATTAATTAGGCAGATTATTTGATCCAAGTTAACCAGAATGATTCGGAATCAATTTCAAGCCCAGAGCCAAGTGTACACTTTAAAGGGAGACTCCTCATGGACGATTGTTTAATTGGTTAAATAAACGTTTCTGGATGTATGCTGGATGTTCAAAGATGTCTCAAAACAGACGTCTGATTCGTCAAAAGTTCAAGTACAAGACAAAAAATTACCACGTTGGATGAACTTTTATTCGTTCATTCATTCATTTTCTACCGCTTATCCGAACTACCTCGGGTCACAGGGAGCCTGTGCCTATCTCAGGCGTCATCGGGCACAGAGGCAGGATACACCCTGGACGGAGTGCCAACCCGTCACAGGGCACACACACACTCTCATTCACTCACACACTCACACACTACGGACAATTTTCCAGAGATGCCAATCAACCTACCATGCATGTCTTTGGACCGGGGGAGGAAACCGGAGTACCCGGAGGAAACCCCCGAGGCACGGGGAGAACATGCAAACTCCACACACAAGGCGGAGGCGGGAATCGAACCCCCAACCCTGGAGGTGTGAGACGAACGTGCTAACCACTAAGCCACCGTGACCCCCCCTGGATGAACTTTTAATGAATTTTTATTCTAGGTTTTACCTTGCTGAATAATTAGATGAAGCCCAGATCATGTCGAACATGTCATGGAGTTCCTTTTAAGCCGCTAACGAGTCTTTATCGGCTAAATCGATCTCGTCCTGATTCGCACAACATGACCTTAAAAATCGTTCTATTAAAACATATTTATTCATAACCATAACACGTAATAGGCCCCTTAAAAGCCCTGAGCTGAATCCTGTCCATTTTGTCACAGATCATTTGTCATTAAATGAGTGGGCGAGTATCTGAAATATCCTTGCGCTTATTGTCATATTACCCAACTGGATAATGAACAATTAAAGCTCCATTATTTCTGAGAGCACTGAATACGATTTAGCATTTGCGCTGCTCTGTGTTGATGAGCTTCATCTCCAACAAATAAGAGATTGATATGAAATTACATTCATGAGAACAGCTGATGTCACGCTTCTGTTTTTAATATCTACACTGACAAGAAAAAAAAAAGGTTCTCAAAGGTTCTTTGGATGGTAACGGTTCTTCGTTCCTCTAGAACTTGTGGGTTCCTCAAGAGTTTCCTATATGGAACCGTTTCTAAATGTTTCGACTGCCTATTGGATCTAAATGGAACCCATTTGTCTAGAAGTGTATATTATATTGCAGATGAATTTTCCAGTTCGACTCCATTCCTAGCCCAGATTTAACTGCATACATTATAAAATTGGTCTTTAGATGTTAACGGGTCAAACCTTCTGACAGGAAACTGATCAGAAAGAGAAAGATTTAGGTTTATCATATAAAGAGTTCCTCAAGATTTTAGACTTAATGCAGTCTTCCAAACGTGACTGCAACTGACCTTCTCCCTTCAAAGTGCCTTCACTTTATCTTTATAGAACAGACTCAATGTTCTAGGTGTCTACAGGGTGCAGGTTTTCATACCAATCAAGCAGAACCTGATTCCACATGTTTAATTAGTTGATCTTGACTTCACGTACTACGAGGTGTGACTTCTGATTGGTTGGTGCAAAACCCACACCCACATCACATCGGTCTTCTTCTTCTTCTTTCGGCTTTTCCTATTAGGGGTCACCACAGTGAATCATGTATCTCCACCTACCTCTATCCTCTATCGCACCATCCTCTAATCCCACAAATTAACTTCATGTCCTCTTTCAACCCCTCCATACTGTATATCTCCACTTTGGCCGTCCTCTTGACCTCTTACCTGGCAGCTCCATCTCCAACATCCTTCAACCAATATAACCATCTCCCTCCTCTGTACATGTCCAAACCATCTCAATCTAGTCTCTCTGTCCTCGTCCCAAAACATCCAACTTGAACTGTCCCTCTGATGTCCTCGTCTCTAATTCTGTCCATCCTCGTCACTCCTGAAGATAACCTCAACATCCTCATCTCTGCTACCTCCATCTCTGCCTCATGTCTTTTCCTCACTGCTACAGTTTCTAACCCATACGCCCACATCGGTCCTTTCTGGATAAAATTGGACCCCTGATTTTTTGTATTTTTTTTTTAAATAGACAGTTTAAAGGTCTGTATTAGAGAATCTATGACTAAAAAAAAACCAAGAGTAAGATCTTTATTTGTGTGGGGGAAGTTGCTTATATTTAGAGGCAGCTTGGGCAGCTCCTTATAGTACATTTGTGGACAGTTCACTTTAATTTCCTACTAATTCTGCCTACATTACAGTAAGTCTTGAGATGTTCCCTTTCTCATCTGCCGTCCTTTATACATACAGTAGATTGCTTTTTTTTTTTTACCTCAGAGTGCAATAGAGGTTTAAAGTTTCAAAATCGGGTTACATGCACAAGTCCTTTCAAGCCTTCTGCATTTTTACAATAGATTTTTGCATTTGTCGCATTTTCATTCATTCATTTTCTACCGCTTAGCCGAACTTCTCGGGTCACGGGAAGCCTGTGCCTATCTCAGGCTTCATCGGGCATCGAGGCAGGATACACCCTGGACCGAGTGCGAACCCATCGCAGGGCACACACACACACACTCTCATTCACTCACACACTCACACACTATGGACAATTTTCCAGAGATGCCAATCAACCTACCATGCATGTCTTTGGACCGGGGGAGGAAACCGGAGTACCCGGAGGAAACCCCCGAGGCACGGGGAGAACATGTAAACTCCACACACACAAGGCGGAGGCGGGAATCGAACCCCCGACCCTAGAGGTGTGAGGCGGACGTGCTAACCACTAAGCCACCATGCCTCCCTGTTGCATTTTAATTTTTTTTTCTTTGTTTTATTACTTTACTCTATATTAGAAACAAGTATTCAGCTGCTTTAAAATTTAGAGTTAACTGCGTAGATACGGATCATTATGTTCATTGTAGACATATTTTGTATCCCTTGATCTCCGTTTTTTATTTTCTTTCCCTCCACGTTCTAAATTATATTCGTGTTGGATTTGATCGACATCTTGATGTTTGTTCATCTTTTATAGGGCATTGTTGTAGCCTCCAGGCCACTTAGCGTACTGTTTTTAAATAAAGCCTCGTATTGATGGATTTTGGAGAAGGTGGGTAATGACATCATTTGGCCGTGATAAAACACTTTTTACAAGCTCGTGACTTTACTATGGAAATGCAGCACCTGGAGCGCAAAGCCCCCGTAAAACACAGGCATGCTCTCTTTGAAAACTAAAGTGGGAGGCTAAACAATTCCCAAATGTGTGTGATTCTGTCATAGAGCTAGATGTTAACAGCTGTTATTGTGGATTTGTTTTGTTTGGTATATGAGTCGTTGGGGAAAGGGTTATATCTAAGCAAATGCTTAAAGCCTGTGTTATATCACTATCAGCTTAACACATGCTTCTTCACACACCGATGCTCGATCGGCATACGCGGATCAGCCAGAACATTAAATCCACCTGCATAATATTGTGTCAGTTCCCATTGTGCTGCTAAAACAGCTCTGATCCATCTTGGCATGGACTCCGCAAGTCCTGTACATTGAGAGGTACAGTATGGCCTCCATAGTTCCTCAAACCGTTCCTGTACAATTTCTATACTGTTTTCCTGAGGATTATCCTGCTAAAAGAGGCAACTACATGCCATTAGGGAATCTTGCTGCCTTGAATTGGTTTGCAGCAACGTTTAGGTACAGTAGGTGCTTCGTGTCAAAGTAACATTACTCACCAGGAAAATGTCCAGAATGTCTCGACGGGCTTCTTCAACACAGTGTATCCTGGTCCCATCTCTCATCTCACCAGGTCAGGCCAGCTTCTTCTGTTGCTCCATGTTCCAGTTCTGATGCTCACATGTCCATGTAGGTGCTTTTGGTGGTAGACAGGGGTCCGCATGGGGACTCTGAGCACTCTGGAGCTATCAGGTGAATAATAGCTACATTAACCTTTTTAGCAATTTCAGCGCTACAGTAGCTCTTTTGTGGGTTCAAACCAGACGTTATAGCTTTCCCATGCATATTGATGAGCCTCCGGCAGGCAACGACCCTGTCACTGTTTCACGGTTGTCCTTCCTTGGATCACCTTTGGAATGAAGTAATCCCAGCATGGCAGGAACACCACTACAAGAACCTTTGTTTTGGAGATGCACCGACTCAGTCAACTAGCCATCAAAATATTTCACTTTATCAATGTCACTCAGTTCCTTACGTTTATCCATTTTCCTTTCTTCTGACAAGACCTCACTGGTCACTTGCCACCTAATACATCCCCTCGATTGACAGGTGCCGCCGTAATGAGATAATCACAGTCATTCGACCGGTTTTAATCTTATGGCTGAGTTTATATATTTTTTTCTGTTTTTCCTAGCATGCAAGCTGA
Source organism: Tachysurus fulvidraco (assembly GCF_022655615.1). Classification (NCBI taxonomy): domain Eukaryota; kingdom Metazoa; phylum Chordata; class Actinopteri; order Siluriformes; family Bagridae; genus Tachysurus; species Tachysurus fulvidraco. Next base: position 2,488,583 of record NC_062529.1, read on the forward strand.
ACAGATATGTGACAGCAATTCAATTTGTTTCAATATTTACTAAACAAAACGTGATTACGTCTTCTGATCCGTGCCATACGGACGAGACTGTTTTCCAGAACACCTCACTGGTACATTAACACGGTGAATGTTTTATTCATGTCTTGTCAGATGGCATACAAACGGGAGCACTGTTGTTGGTTTTTATTTTTTTCCCCACTCCTCGACTGCCAAAAATCAGAGCGCTTCTTTTTTTTTTTGTAATTTATTTTTGTACATGTAAATTGATTTTTAAAAAGCTCTGTAAAAAATATTTTTGTTTGTTTGCTTGTTTTAGAAAGGACAATAGGGTTGTGTTTATGTTCTGTTGTTGTTGGGGTTGTGGGGTTGTGTTTGTGGGATTGTGTTTATGTTCTGTTGTTGTTGTGGGGCAGTGGAGGCTCAACTGATTAAGGCTCTGGGTTGTTGATCGGAGGATCGAGGTTCGAGGCCAAGCACAACCAGGCTGCCATTGTTGGGCCCTTGAGCAATGCCCTCAACCCTCCCTGCTTCAGGGGTGCTGTATCATAGCTGCCCCTGCACTCTGACCCCAAGCTCCTCAGTTGGGGTATGTGAAGAAAAGAATTACACTGTGCTGTAATGTATATGCGGCGATAATAAAGGCTTCTATGCCCCCCCGTTCTATTCTATTCTATTCTATTCTATTCTATTCTATTCTATTCTATTCTATTCGATGTGTCTGTTTTCTGGGTTTTTCAATAGTGTGTCAACACTAGATCTCCAAATTTAAACATAAGAACTTAGACAACAACAACAACAAAATGCTGACCAACGAATGGAATGACATTTTGTTGTGCTTAGTTATGAAATCTAATTTTATGTAACAAAAAGCAAGAGGTATATTTATTTTTTGGCATTTATTTAGAATAGAACTTCATCCTGCAAAGCAAATCCGATTATGGTGGCTTAAGTGGTTAAGGATCTGAGTTGTTGGTTAGAGAATCATCATTGTTCAACCCACTGCACTGCCAAGCTGCCAAAGTTGGGCCCTTGAGTGAGGCCCTTAACTCTCTCTGCTCCAGGGGTGCTGTATCATGGCTGACCCCAAGCCCAAAGTTAGGATATGTAAGGAAAGAATTTCACTGTTTTCTAACGTATTGTATATTTCATAAAATTAACGCTTCTATATCATTCTCTAACAGATAATTGTGTATATGACTTAAAGAAACCACAGAATACTAGGATTTATATGAGTCGATCCTGTTTCGAGTCTCTTTCCCAAGCTAGAAACTTTGACCCAATTCCTAGAGTTGAAATCGCAAAATGAAAGCGTTCCATGTGAATGCTGATATCTTGCTCTCGGACCTGTCTCTTATCTCCCACTTGCTAATCCGTCAGTTCGGAAATTTCCATCTGCTGGGGCAATAAATGCTCATGCTGAGCCGTTATCACCTGCACTAGTTCCTCTGAAATGAGCCAGACCTCCTTTTTTTTCACTTCCATTACTCTATAAGTGCTAGCCTGTGCTTGTCAGGAACAGAGCGGTTTGAAGGTTCTGGGTCCATGTTTATCACGGTGAATTAAAGGAAACATTTCGATTTCAACAGCATCCGTATAAGCAATTTAGCGTGTTAATTTTTTCCCTTTAGCTCCAATTACCTTTGAATTATCAGGTGACCTTGAGACATAACTCTCGTGTGTTCGCTTGCCGTCAGCGTTAGACTCTTTCTGTTGGAATGAAGTGTGCGAGACATGTAACAAGAGCATTATTTCAAATATCAGCTCTCCACCGTCTTCTTTTATTATCTGTGAGTCATCGGGGAAACATTCCTCATGGCTTTTACTATTCCAGAAGAAAATAAGAAAAAGTACAGACAATTGCTCAGAATCTTTTAACACCACTGTTTAGCTGCCCTTCTCTCACACGTCTTCTAGTTCTTGCAATGGAGACTACTTATCTCGAGGACCGATTCTTTTACGACTGTATTATGATATAAATATCACTTTAATCCTTCACGATATCCAAGATTTATTCATCTTATGTGATGACACATAACTAGCACAATCTTCAGAGGCTGGATCTCACTGGGGTTCTTGACTCACTCTCTGAACTTCATAAGCAGGCACCATTTCCTATTAATTTCAGTGTAGTTTAGTAAAAAAGTCAGCTTAAGGAGATTAAAGGGTTAACCCGGGACTCCAGAGCACACATTACCTTCCTTGTTCAAGTGCTGTGTGCAATCAGGCTTTTGCTCAGTACAAGTGTTTTTCTATAACCTCTGTTTTTCCGTGTGGGAAGAAAAACATTTTATAAATCATGCAAAGAAAACAAATGAACAAACAAACGAACAAAAAAAAAACACGCTAATTGCGAATAAACATTTTGTGGTGAAAACTTTTTATAATGTATTCATACTAGCATGGATGTAAAATTGTGGTGGTGGTGGTGGTGGTGGCTAGCCATTTTAAGTTCCGTTTTGTTATTCATTAAAAAAAAATAATAATTTGTAAAATTAAAATCTAAATAAAAAAAATATTAAAAAAAAATAAAAAATATATAAAAATTAACATGAACTTTATTTATTTATTTATTTATTTATTTATTTATTTATTTATTTATTTATTTATTATATATTTACTTATGTTCTTAGTTTCCTAGCACCTTTTAATTTTGTACAAATATATCATTTAAATTTAATTGATATTTATTTCTCTTTTAATCTGAAGCAGTCACTGGCAAAATAATTTATAGTAACTAGTCATTTTTAGTCATCTAGTAAAATCTCTAGTAACCATTCTAACGTGACCGAATTTTACATACCTAAATATAAACACTATTGGAATGCTGCTCGACCAATCAGGTTAGTAGACTGTATGATGTACGATCGTTTGATGGATGACTCATTAGGGAATAGAAAAAGAAAAAAAAACTAAAAGGTTATTCCAGCTCATGCCGTAGAGGATATTCCGAGGGACACGTTCCCTGTATTCCAATGGTCTTTTTACAGTCTGATTACAGCGATGCAGTTGTTATTTCTAAATTAAACAGCCTTGTCTGATTGTGTCGTAAGACTCTTTATGGCGCTGTAACACATCTGTAAATATTGTATGAATCGCTTTAGGACATGGACAGTAAATATGCTGTGAGCAATGAGCTGTAAGCGCTGCCTGGGAAAGCAGTTTCCACAGACCTAAGACGATTGTGTTGTACTCGTGTACGACGTAAGCAGATGGAGACTGCATTGTGTTTCACTCATGAACAGTGTAGCTTTCAATACGGTGGCACTCGTGAGGTAAAAGGGCAGACGCTTTAGCTGTAGACGTTCTAATATGAAGAATTTCTATGGAAATGGTGGAGTAGATCTCTCGCCGTTTTACTGCTGAAAGCTGATCGCTATTGTTATTTGTTAGGTTTTGTTTACATTGTTTTGATAACGCAACGATAAATTCTTCACATCATTCAAGTTTTCTGAGTCAAGGTTTTGTGATTATTGTTTGTGCGTATTGTTAGTTGTGTTTATTGACGCTGCCTTTATTTTGTCTGTTTATGTTTCTGCTTTGTTTTTTGTTTTTTTGGGTTCATGTTTGTCATGTTTCAGCCTTCTTTGTTTTGTTTACAATGTTTACTGTTTGTTGTTGTGTTTATCCTGTTTATTTAAGCTTTTATTGTTTTGTTTGTTTGTTTGTTTTATTATTGTTATTTGCCATGTTTATGGTTGTTTGTTGATCTTTTTTACCCTGTTTATTTTTTTGTGTTTTCTGTGCTTACTGTCCGGTTTGTTGTGTTTATTGTTTTGCTTGTTTATTTATTGTTATAATTACTGATGTTTTCTAATATTTTTTGTTTTTGTGTGTTTATAAGTTCATACTTCTGTTCATTGTTCATTTTTTTAACATTTATAGCTCTGTTTATTGTTGCTTTTGTTTTTGTTTGTTTTATTTCTTGTGATCACTGTTTGTTATATTGTCTTTAACAAAACAGTTTTTGTTGTCGCTGGATTTCTTCATTTTGCTGATGGTTGTTTTGATCAGTGGTTTTAGTCTTCTGTCCCTTGACATCCTAATTATGTTGGCTTTGTAGAAGCCAACATTCTGTTTTCTGTTATAAGCTTATTATTATTATTATTATTATTATTATTATTATTATTATTATTATTATTATTATTATTATTATTATTAAACATTCTGTTTTCCTATTTAAGCTTAGACAAAAATTTATCAAGAGTAACTCCTCCTAGGGCTTTCGAGCCACATGCACCAAATTCGGATATGTTGTAGACCCTAGTCTGAAGTTTGTTGCTATTACTTTTCTAAGCCATCCGAATTCCGGTACCTCTGGTACCGGGTCTCAAACTGGCCTTTTTTCCCATTATAAACTTTGGAGGTTTATAAATCGGTGTGACATACTGTATCAAAACATGCAGCCCAAGGAAGGGAATTGCGTCACAGGTTTTCAGATGACGTCTCATGCTCGTCTCCACTTGCCTCCAAATGTTTTGGCACCCTAGTGCTACACTAGATTTCACCAGTTTTATGTCCATTTGCCTCCAAATGTAACACTGACCCTTATGTCCAATTGCCTCCAAAAAGCACCGGCCTTTGCGAATATTTGCCTCATCAAAGCCAACATCGAAGTTTGTTGTGACGAACTTTACAAATCTAGTTGTGCTTTGTTGTGTAACATTTGTTATTTTTTGTTTTGGTTATTTTTCCATTTGTTGTGTTTTTTGTTTTTATTTTATGTTATTGTTTTTCATGTTTAGCATAAAGTTGGTTGTGGATTTTTGTTTTGGCACTAAAATGAACCCCAGGCTTTTGGCAACGCAAACCATAATCTCTAGAACTTTGTGACTTAAGTAAAATCCTGAACATTTCTAAATCACCTATTTATTTATTTATTTATTTATTTATTTGTTTGTTTATTTATTTGTTTATTTGTTTATTTACACCAATCTTGTAGAATAGTAAGAATTATATTATACAACACATATCTATAAAAATTAGAGTCATTTTTGATGATGGGTTAAACGACCACAGTGATATTTATTTAAACAGTTATGAATGTCCAATGAACCTTTATGTAGGATGTCATTTATTGTTTTTTAGGTTAGATTTTTTGTTTTTAATCAAATATTCACAGTTTAGTTTGATACCTGTTTGGAATCAATGTAGGATTTTGTTTTTCTTGTCTTGTTTAATGGATAAATTTTTGTGATCTTATAGAAATGGACGTTTACTTCTCACTTCTCTGGTCTTCAAATCTCTTCTAAAATCCAGAATAAAAAACTTTCACCTTCTGCTTTCGGAAAGTCCTGGTCTGAACAGGTCAACCTTCCCAATTACGTGGCTTTGGCTTTCCCAAGGTGCCGGGATTGATAAGCGTATCTGTAGGAAAAGCTGAAAGAATTGTTCATTCACACAGCCTCGACCCCTGACCCACGTTACGTGAACGCTCCAAAGTCGTGCGCAGTCGTGCGAATCTTAAGATCTGCAAAGCTCAGCACTGTTTTACACAGGAAATGGAAATGAAACTCCGTCTGACTTTTCAAAGTCCCGAGGGTCTAATCAATCATCACTTTAATGTTTGGCATTCGGAAAGGAAGAAGGGAGGAGAAAAAAAAATAGGAAAACTGTCAGAATGAGCAGGGAAGGTAGTGAACACTCACGCTTCGTGTCAATAAAGTCAATGAGGACATAACACAATGACTTGAATGATGATAGAAAAGCCCAGACCACACCACACGTTTCGGGAAAAAAATTCTTTTTTTTCTTTTTTTTTTTCTTTTTAGTCTGGGAAATTGAATCGTTTTTTTGTAAGAACCTTCTAAAATGGAGAAATGATTCAAACAATAAACTCCATCTTAACATCGTTTTCAAAACTCGGACATCACGGCATCAATTTGCATGTACGCTTTGGGCCTTACAGGAATTCCTCGAGTAATAATTAAGACATTATTTTGTCAATGTTCTGTTTGTTGTGGTTGTTGTTCATTTTGCTTTGTATGCATTTGTACTGTTTGTTGTAGTTATTCTTCATTTTGTTTGTTTTTTTTCTTTCTGGATCTGTTTGTCAGCTTTATTGTTCTAGATTATTGTTGTTAACATACATCTGCATTTATTTGTTTGTTTGTTTGTTTGTTTGTTTGTAGCCTTAATTGTGATGTCTATCATTTTGTTTGTCATGTTTATTCCTCTGTTTGTTTGACATTTTTTATTGTTTGTTATGTGTATTATTGTTTGTTGTGCTATTCTACTTGGTGTTGCTATTTTTTGTTTTGTTTCATTGTAAGATTAATTCTGTCATGCTAACTGATCTGTTTTATTTTTGTTTATCATGTTTAAATAAAATTTCGTTTTGTTCTGTTTATTTTTATTTTGTCCATATTTCATTCATTCATTCATTCGCTTATCCGAACTACCTCGGGTCACGGGGAGCCTGTGCCTATCTCAGGCGTCATCGGGCATCGAGGCAGGATACACCCTGGACGGAGTGCCAACCCATCTCAGGGCACACACACACTCTCATTCACTCACACACACACACACTACGGACAATTTTCCAGAGATGCCAATCAACCTACCATGCATGTCTTTGGACCAGGGGAGGAAACCGGAGTACCCGGAGGAAACCCCCGAGGCACGGGGAGAACATGCAAACTCCACACACACACACAAGGCGGAGGCGGGAATCGAACCCCCAACCCTGGAGGTGTGATGCAAACATGCTAACCACTAAGCCACCGTGTACCCCGTCCATAATTTAGTCTGTTGTTTATTTCTTTTTTGTTTGGCGATGGTCATTATTGAAGATTACAGTAACATTAATCGGTAGCTCCACCTTATTATATTATATATTATATACTTATTATGCCAATTCAAAGTGTAAGAGCTGTTTATGACGCATTATTTTGACCTACAGTGTTGGAGTTCTCATAAGGGTATAAGTTTACAGGGTATAAGATTCTCATGAGTTTTTTTTTTTTATCTTTTTTCCTTTGTCATGTGTATGAAGATATAAATAAAAAAAGGTTTGACAGTAATTTATTTACTTTTTTTTTTTTTTTTTCGTCAGAAACATCCATATACGTGTAAATGGGGCCTCGGTTTGCCTGACCTCAGCCAAGTCTTCACATTGCAGCTAGTTGTTAGTGTCTCAACATATCAAAATGTTCCAGTTCCAGTTACCACGTAGCATTATGTTCCATTATTTTTCCAGCAGCTGTCACATCTCGGCATAACGATCATCAAGCAAGATACTAAAATAACTTAAACCATGGAAACGAGCTTCATATATCAGAGCTGGCCTTAAAACATCGTCTCGACTTCGTACGCTCCCCCCACGACATCACCACCACACGCATATTGTAAACTCAATGATGCCATTTACATCCAAAACCCACGTCTGTCCAATTACAATCCCATTTTCTGTTCTATTAAACCTTCCTAACGATGTCAGACTATGAATTACGATCACACGAATTCCTGACTTGCCATCGAAAGGCTATGTATTATTTGTGATAGGTTAGGAGGCGACTCATTAAGCAACCGTTGAAGAAAGTTCTATGTGGCTAATGATCTGTAAAAGGGAATGTGTGTGAATGTGGTTTGTTTTAATCAAGTGACTGAAAAATTATGAATAGAAAACACACACACACACACACACACACACACACTAAAACTATTAAAATGAAGGATTAACATCTCGAGTCTATAGAGACGGCGCTGAAAAACTTTGTGACCTTCAAAAAAATAAAATCTTTTGCAAAACGTTTTAAAGTACGGCAAATTTCAACTCAGATAATTCGCGTCATTTTCGACTGATATATTTGAAGTTATCTGCGATATAAAATCGATCACCATATATAGCCAGAAGACCATTTCTTGGAGTATGAATTAAAATCAGCTTTCACGCTAAAATCCTCTTACTTTCGATATATATACTTTACAAATTTTTTTATTTAGAAAGCTACTGTATTTTAGTACATACAGTATAACAGAGTAATTGTAGCATGTTACTACTGTACTGTAGATTCCTTCAGTAATAAATCACTTTATTACTAAACAACAGCATAGACACTTTCTGCTCTTTCCTTTTGAATCATTTCCTGGATGATTCACGGTCGTCGTCGGCCACTGAATTGCTTCACTTTAGACTTCCGAGAGTTTAATATTGCCTGTAGATAAAGAAGTATGTGATTTCCTTTCGAAAGCATTCACAGCCCTTGGAGGAAAAGGGAAAAGCAGTTGTTTCTTATTGTATTTAATAATTCAAAAGCACCAGACACTCCCACTGCTGCGCCTAGGCATTGAGTGAAGAGAGAATAATTAACCATTTCTCATTGCATCTGTGACCCTAAAACCCTGCCTGTGAAGATGTTCTGTTTGTTAAAGATCAGTTCCCGAAGTCAAACACTCTTTTTGTCTGGAAATCCTATTGGGGAAAAATGAGGTAATTTTTCTTATTCTTATTCTTATTCCTTTTTTTTTTTTTTTTTTAAGAAAGCCTGAAATAGAAGTCCATCGTTAATAAAGCGACCCATTCAGATGTCTCAAGGTTGAATTTATTATAAAAGAAAATAAAAGAAAAGCTGTACGGTGGAATGCTGTTACATAATATTACAGTTTTATTCACGTATTCAGCTGAGATACGTTTGAGTTTAATACCTCGAACTGATCTACAAAAAACTCTCTGTCTGAAATATTGTTTTCAGCACAGATAAAATGTCACCGACAGCCAAAAAAAAAGATCTGTTTGTTTTAACTAGAATCTCAAAAATATGCTTTGTAGCCATTTTTGAAACTCGGCTGAATACTTGATACATAATACCATTGCTGATGGTTCTGTTGTATTGGCCTAGTGTGTAAATCCTCCTAGTATGCAACAAAGACCACATACTACTTAAGGAAGAGGCCTTGAAGTCAATACTGTTGTGGGATCTGACATCTCACCCTAAACCACTGACTTCATTTGGGTTTCTTTCCTTTGAATCTCATGGTCCAGACTATACCCTTCATCACTCTTCAGTCTATCTACAAAACAAGTTGTTCTCAATGCAGTTATATCAGAAAGACCCTTAAGATATACTTCAAACAGCAAGGAAGCTAGTGATAAAATGTGATAAAAGACATTTGACATTGTTGCGACCGTGGACTTGTTTGGACAAATTAGAAATCAGTATTCAGCTTCAGCTTGTTGCACACAAGAAGAATTTCATTTAGATGAACAGATGCATGGATGGATTTATTGATAAATGGATGGATGGATATATGGACGGATGGATGGATGGGCAGCTAACCAAACAAACATAATGCCTTCAACACTCACAAAATACAAAAATAACTCCCATTGATTCATTCATTTTCTACCGCTTATCTGAACTATTCTCGGGTCACGGGAGCCTGTGCCTATCTCAGGCGTCATCGGGCATCGATGCAGGATACACCCTGGATGGAGTGCCAACCCATCACAGGGCACACACACACTCTCATTCAATCACACACTCACACACTACGGACAATTTTCCAGAGATGCCAATCAACCTACCATGCATGTCTTTGGACCGGGGGAGGAAACCGGAGTACCCGGCGGAAACCCCCGAGGCACGGGGAGAACATGCAAACTCCACACACACAAGGCAGAGGCGGGAATCGAACCCCCAACCCTGGAGGTGTGAGGGGAACATGCTAACCACTAAGCCACTCCCATTGATGTTAAAACTAATTCTTTTTATTCCCCTCTAATTCTGTTATGATATAATTGCAAGAAAAAGTCAGGAACCGATGGTGTAGAATCCATAAGCAGAGTATTAATAGTAAATCTAAAGGCAAACAATCCAAAACATGAAGAAAAAAAACAGTCACAAAAAGCAGGCCGAAAAACACAATCCGAAAAGCGAAAGTCGGAAAACAGAACAATGGTCACGAACAAAGAAGCAGGGAAACAGTGGAAATGCAGCGGCTTGGAATTGCAGTAAAAATACATATAAATACACACACACACACACACACACACACACACACACACACACACACACACACACACACACACACACATATATATACCAGGTGGTGTTGAGATTTGAATTCACAACCTTTCAGTTAACAGCAGAAAGCTTTGACCACTGAACCATCACTTACTGCCTTGCTGAGCCAGGGTTCCTAACAGTGTGGGGTTTTTAGATGTTCTCCCTATATCTGCAAGGATTTTAAGTTTGATGGCTACCTTTAGTTTCTCAGCACAAAACATTTCAACAGATGAACTGACAAATCTAAAATACCTCTAGGAAATTCATCATTCCCATACAGGGCATACTTCATTGTATTCCCAGACTAGGCTTTACAGTAGATCCACTGCAACCCTGCAACTACTGTAGGGTAAAGTCATTATTAATGATGAATGAATGAATGAATGAATGAATGAATGAATGAATGAATGAATCGAGTTAAAGTTAGTCTAGCCAGCTATCAAACATACTTCTATAGTATTTTCCATTTTTTCCAAATGTCCACCTCTGCAGCTATGTTGTATAAAATGTGACCTCAGTAAGGTGGCATTGTTTATGTACATTCTTTAAGATCTTTAAGAACCTATCTTGTTGTGACAATATTCATTAGGCCCCACCTTGATCCATGGCCAGCCAACATCAACCTTCCAGTCTACTTCATTGCCTCGCATCAGATCAATCAGTACTCACTTCTTGGTGTTCCCTTGCCTGTGCATCCCCATACAGACATCAAACCAGGAAAGCAATAGGTTCCTCAGCCATAAATGCTTTCCCGGTACCTTAAAATAACAGTCTTTCCTGTTCCTAATGGACGACCTTCCAGACACCACCATAGTGTCCATCTCCCAAATTACAGTATTTTCATGGACCATAAGCCTACTGTGTCTTCTTCTGACTTCATTGCAAATAATTCATCTGGTACAATTTGTAGATTTTGTAGAGCAGCTGATGGCTTGGGGTGGCTGCTTGATTTTTATCCAGTTTGGTCATTTGCAAATTCCCATAGTTCTTCAACCATCACTTTTCTACCAAGTGGATGCTAACCCACCTCCTCCCAGACACATGAATCCAGCCGACGCATCCTTTCGAACCGCTGCTCTTGCTACGTCACACTGCAGCCTGACATACTTGTGGTATTTGCCCAGTTTCACAAACATAAGCTTGCAGATTGGCAAATTTCACACCGATTCAGAGGGGAGAGAATATTACTGTTCCTCTCACCCAGGGAGCACGACCAGTCATGCTCTCTTGGTGTCCTGGCTACAGATGCCTATTTCAGGATTCAAGCTTGTAATCACATGGGAGATGGGGTACAATGTCTTATGAAAAAAAGAAGGAATTGTACTCTAGATACAGTATGTTCTGGCTGTTACTGTTTTATATAGACACAATGGAATGTGCTCTAATTATAAGAAGAAAAAAAATGGAAAATTAGTCTTTATCTTAATTAGGTCCTGATTAACCAAAAGCTGCAAAATTAAGTCTATGGGGGACTGCATTTTTCAAATAAGCAAAATAATACATATTGCTTAATTAATGAATGTGCAATTTGGCATGTTTATACAGTACATAAAGGTGATCTCGATGCAAATTGATTCATTCTGCACTGCGGTGTAATTTACAAAGCCTAAACATCACACTAAGGAGGATGTTTGTGTGCACAAATTAATACATCTGCAGGGCATGTATTAAATTAGCAGAAATTAGTTTTTACTACTTCAAACAGCATTATATCGTTCCCTAGGTCTAAATAACGGGACATTTATGGCTAAATATTACCAGGGTAAAAGTCTGGTTTCATATGAAGTATTTGCCACACATTCACACCAGTGTTAATAGTTTTATCCAGAGCAGAAAAAGAAACGTATTAACGTTTACCTCATTACCGTTAGGAATCCCATGTCCATAGCCTATTCATTTATTCATATTGTATTTTATTTATTTATTTTTTTACTTAAAAAAAAAAGAAAAAAATTATAAAATAAAACTCATCCTACTTCCTTTTAATCAACATTTTTAGCCAAGTTTAAATTCCAGACTTTTAATAGATGAAATAGAATTAAACACGACGCTAATTTATCCGATTTCTTTAAACATTAAGAACATAAAAAAAACATTCCATATTATAAATTAACAACGCTGAAACATTATGCTGCCTAATTTCCATATCCTTTACTGATAGGGATTCCAAATATTAATATTTCACTCCTCGAAACATATTTTGCCTCTTGGTCAAGACTGCCGATGCATCTCTCAATAAATACCTTACTTTTTTCTTTTAATCGTGTATATAGATTTAAAAACTCTTGACACTAAGAGGAACAACATTTAAGTAGAACTAAATCGTGTACAAACACGTTGATCAATAACGCCATCGATTTTCACCGTCAGAAATTTCCAGGTTAAGCTATGTGGGATGGATAAGTAAAAAAATAAATAAATAAATAAATAAAGACAAACATCATCTCTTGTTTGTTCTGTCAATTTGAGTGGATTTAGGTCTGGCTAAGACCTAAATCCTGATAAGATCCAGTTTATAAAATCCATAGTCATGCATCATCCTAATTGCTCTAACAATTTTGGTGCATAGAAAAGAAGCTCATTTGGTATTTTTAGTATGTGACAATGCAGCAAATCATTAGATGCGATTAATCAGAGAATGCAAGCTGCACGCTGTAAGAGGAGTCATTTGAAGTGCTCGAAAATAACCGAGCAAAACCTGTAATTTATCAGAAGAGCTTGTTACTCACAAGCCAGCTTCAGATAACACACTCCAAGTAGTATTATTTTTTTGCCCTTTTAACATATTAAAACATAGCAAAAGAAAAATATTACAACACATGATAAAACAACATTATTAACCTTCGACCTTCAATGGTTTGAATTTCATTTCACAATATGTAAACGTTCACAGACGAAGGCTTTGCTTGGCTCCGTCTTGTTTTAGCTTAGAGATTTTCCTTCATAGTTATTTTTACTTTTAACTTTTAACTTTTTTTTAAAGCTTTTATCTAAATTCCACAATTCTCAAATCCGATCGGTCGGAAAATGTTCGTTCGTGTTCTAAAAACTGAGGCACTAGCTATCGTTTAAATCGCAGAGTTCTACTAGTGCACTCGTTCAAATACTTCACCGTTTCTATAGTAATAACTTGTTCACAGTGATGTCTACTGTAAATGCAATGCCAGTGATAAACATACAGTAGTGTTACACTGTAATCACGATCAGAAAAGAAAGCGTATAAGTGTAAAATCGAGGAAGTTAAAGAAGACAAGAAACGCAGAACACAAGATTGCTGCAAAATCGTTGGAAATGAAGACTTACAAGAGTGAGTAAATAAAATAAACTAAACTAAATAAAATAAAGAGTTAACACAGAACAGGTGGGCACAATCAGGTAACACACCAATAACAGTAATTTTCTAGTAGCTTGTCGCAGTTAAATTCTTAAAACCATTACAAGCCTTCGTACGAATATTCTTATTATTTATAAAATGTACGTCGTGTAATAAGACAGAGCCTTATATGAATTGCTATGTGTGTACTTCGTAAACCAAATATTATTGTCAGAGACTTTAAAATTAAAATGTTTGGCTTTTTTTAATTAAAAAAAATAGATTTTGATCAAAACAGTGAAGGAAACTCATGCATATACACCAAAAACTAGACTTTTCAGGGATTCGACATGATGTTATTGTGGTTAGGGGGCGGAGCTTCGTAAAACAAATGGATAATTTCACAAATCGGTGAAATGACAACTTTCCTCTTTAGGTTCTTATTTATTTATTTATTTATTTATTTATTTATTTATTTATTTATTGACTTGATTGATTTTACTTTAGAGTGCAAAAATATTCTTTATTCTGTCCTTCACAAAACCAATACAGCTTGCTGCTTGCTCCACTCAGTTCTCCTGGATCTCTCTACCTGTTCCGGAAGATAATTCAGAACTCTCGATCTTCCGATGACCCAGTTATGTCGTTTCATTTTTCCTCTTCTTGTGCAAGTTTATTGATTTTATGTTAACATGACAGTTCGAGAGACTGTAGATTCTCGTTTTTCTTTCTGATATACTTAAGAAAGTGCAGTCATCTGTCAATTGTAGTGACAGAACACAAAATGGGGTCATCATTACTGATGTCCTCGAGGGCCTCACTAGTCATCTGGGACTGCAAAGTTAACCATGTTATGGAGTTTAATATAAGAAAAACAGAGCGTCCGGGGCCTGGGAATCAAAGGGGCTTGGAAGCATTTATTTGCATTGTTGTAGGAAAAATAAAGTCACAGGGAAGTGTGTTTTGTCTGCTAGTTCGTAACACACCAAAACAAACTGCTTTAACATATTTGGTAAAGTAAATAGATTTCTGTTTGACACCTGAAACTCCAGAAAGTAGCTAATACAATATTTCTTTTCTTTTAATAGCCACACATTTTTGTATGTGTTTATAGTTTTTAATTCATTCATTCACGGACCAAGTTAGCGCTGTTCTTTTATTTTAGCTTTTCTAAATACAACAAATACAATACAACAAAATAGGAACAGAAAAAGTGCATGTAAAATTTAACATTAGAGCTTTACCTTTGTTACAGATTACTAACACTGGAAACTGAAAAAAAAAAAAAAAAAGTGAAATACTGTAAATGCTGAAAAACTTTTTCGCCATCAAAATCGAGAATTTAACACTCGAACATCGGACTCACTTGACTGACTGTAATATCACTGTAAGTGTGAGTTCTATGATGTTCTATATTTAAAGTTAGATTAGCAAGAAAATACAAGGGGCACGGTGACTTATTGGTTAGCACGTTCGCCTCACACCTCCAGGGTTGGGGGTTCGATTCCTGCCTCCGCCTTGTGTGTGTGTAGTTTGCATGTTCTCCACGTGCCTCGGGGGTTTCCTCCGGGTATTCCGGTTTCCTCCCCCGGTCCAAAGACATGCATGGTAGGTTGATTGGCATCTCTGGAAAATTGTCTGTAGTGTGTGAGTGAATGAGAGTGTGTGTGTGCCCTGTGATGGGTTGGCACACCGTCCAGGGTGTATCCTGCCTCGATGCCCGATGACACCTGAGATAGGCACAGGCTCCCCGTGACCCGAGAAGTTCGGCTAAGCGGTAGAAAATGAATGAATGAATGGAAATACAAAAAAAAAACACACATTTTCTTTAGAGAAACCACTGTTTTATCACAAAGATTGTGTCTATTCAGTCAAAAAAGCTTGTTTATATGATGTGTCAAGGCTATGAGGAGATGTTTCCGCACAAAACATACAGAAACCGTTAGAAAAAATTGGAAACTAGCAAGCAGAAGGCACTTAGCCGGTGTAAAAGGCTATATTGTTTGGCTTCATTTATTCACTCAGAAATAGTCTTTTCCTCTTCAAAGTTCCAGGGTTTTGGTTATCAAAAGCCGATGAAACGAGCAATAACCGAGAGCTTTATAAAGGCACACGAAGGTTCACCACAAAACTATGACATTAATTGCATTCAGGTGTAATTCAGCATTCAGGTTGTTCAGTGTACCCATGAGGAGTTGCTCACGAGATGCTCATGAACTCGTCCTGGTTCTCCCAAAGGAATTTGAATATTTGATTTTTTCATTGACTGCGGCTCTGACACGCAGCACAGAAAGGTGAAGTCTGTTTTTACTGTTGGACAAACGCTCGCCGGAGCCATGAATAAGTTAGCGTTATTGAGGGCGCTCTTTGCTTACTAACAGCCCCTAGCATGACCTTGAGCCAGGAAAACATGACGTGTCCTTCAAAACGTAAAAAACAAAACAAAACGTTTCTTAATTCATGTATTCTTTTGCTGCCAGTCTATTATACTGAGCTCTCTTTACAGAAAGATCTTACCATTCTTTTATTCACTTATATGTTTATTTTTCTGTCTGGGATCGAGACAAAAATGGGAAAAAAAATCTTTCCTCATGGCCGTGAAAAATTTCTCCTCTTCGGTACTCAGAATTATGACTACGGAGAAAAGTTTTAATACTTAATAAATAAATAAATAAATAAATAAATAAATAATAGGAAGTGCTGGATCAAGTGCTATTTTATAAGTAATGAATGTGGAAGCTATTTTGTTTGATTCGTAGTGTTTGTTTGTTTTGTTTTTTTTGCTTAAATCTGCAAGTCCTCACTAATTATCGTTACCCGAATACCGTCCCCTGTACCATCGACTGAAGTAGTTGCGCAACCCAACTTGGAATACGCACAACTTCCCCCAGGTAAATACTGATGTAACTTTTGTACTTGAGTCCCAAATATGTATCATACTGGTTCAGGTGCAATCCTTAGACAATCCTTGCTCCAGGTTCCTGCACAATGAGTCACTCTCCACAACAGGCGACAGCACTGAGTGTAAATTTAAATTAGTTCTCCTCTTGACATTTTTATATCACGGGCCTCTCTTTGTTGTTTTGTTTTTTACCTTGAGTGGTTGTTAGATTGCAAGCGTTATCTGTGGAAATGTGCGGTTTTCGGTTACGGCTGAGTGTTCCACTGTAAGCTATTCCCCAGGCCAGCTGTGGATGATGATGCCCCTCTCAGAGCAGGAGCCGTCATTATAAATAATCTCAAAATTGCCCTGCACCTGTCACTGTTCACAGAATGCAGAACTTCCCAGGGGGATAATGATACCCTTGGAAACTGATAAATGTGGCATGCGTAATCACAGGCACACAAGCTCAGGTTCAATTCTGGGAGAAAGGAAAAATGCCGAGGTGAAGACAGAGAGCTCGAGAGAAGGATAGCAAGGATAGAAAGCACAATAGGAGGCGAGGGAGGTGTGAAAGGCCAGGCAGGTTCCAGACATGCCAAAACAAAACCTGAGAGTTTTTTCTCTCTATTCCTCCAGCATCCTCACACCTTTTGCTCTAGCCATTCTGTTAATTTAACCCTTTTATCTCTTCCGTGTGTTGATATGTTCAGAGATCGATCTCCCTCGGCTATTTCAACACCCAAATTCATGCCCTTTTACCCGCAAGGGTGCGCCAAGATTTATGGAAGTCAAGATTCTGGCTAGCTGGATTCTCATTAATATTTCATACCTCACTTTCATCTCCTCAGTGCAATAGAAGGTGGAATTACTGTAGAATTACTGTAGGGTTTTGACGATGGAATGGTGAGAGGAGCAGAGAGAGGCAATCGAGGCTCGCTAAACCCAGTGCTGAAAGTAGAAGTTGAAAAAGCCAAGCTGAATCAGGGAACGGATCGATAACACCCGCTTCACTTTGGCGATTGCTCTGAGGATGATGATTTGATTGATTTATTTTTTTTAAAATCAGAAATAAATAGTCAAAAATAAAAATATTCCAAATGATTTACAGTTCGATCAGTGAATTGGTTTAACGAGGAGGAAAACATTTGTGTAGTTATATTACAAATAAAATTGGAAGCAGGGACAGAACAAAAAATAATTTAAATATTTTAATGTCTATAAAATTGATTATATTTTTCCAGTAATTTAGCAAGTGGTAAAGGGACTGTCACGGTTAGACGAAGGCGAGTGAGGATCCAAATGCAGTTTAAAGTTTTAGTCCAAAACACAAATGAACAGGCAGGCAACACGAGGCAGAACACGGAACAAAACAGGAAACGGGAACATGGACATCGACTAACACCAGGGAAGTGAACAAACAGAGTAGATGTAGTAAACAGGAACCAATCACAAAGTGGAGACAATCAGAGACAAAGACAAAACACCTGGGGAAGAGATTGAGTGCAATTAGTGTCCATGGTAACAAATGAGTGGGCGGGGCCAACAATTAACAGCAGGGAAAGACAGCAGACAGAAACAGGGCAAAAACACAGACAGACTTATTACAGGGACACAAATAAAATGGGGGGGGGGGTGTCAACAAAAGACATTTAAGATTTGTTTCTTATAAATTTTAATGTTTTAGAAGCAAATCTATAGAAACAGAAACAATTTCACAGAAACAGAAATTTATATAAATGTTTACATTTTGATAAAACTCAGGGAATTTTTAAAACCTCAGACCTCAAAAAAGTCTGATATTAATCTTGAATTTTTGTATGATATTAAAATTTGTATGATATTAAACTTTGTATGATAATAAACTTTGTATGATATTAAACTTTTTGTATTATGTTTCTTATGTTCTGTAAAACTGCTTTGAGACAATATCCATTGTTAAAAGCGCCATACAAATAAATTTGAATTGAATATAATTAATTCTTTAAATAAATAAATAAATAAATAAATAAATAAATAAATAAATAAATAAGCAAGCACAGGTTTTATTTAGATGTACTGTGTAATCAAATGTGTTATCCTTAAACGAGCTGTATTCGTTTTATGACACTAGCACTAAGTGCTTGGACCCCTGAAATCTCAGACAAAAACAACAGAGGCATACGGAGAAGGAGGAGAAGGAGACTGCTTTCGAGTCAGAGGCTTATGTTTGAAAGTTGGGTTATGCAGCTGTTTTAAAAATAACCTGCTTTTAGTTTATTTAAAGTTGGAACTTTTGGAATTCGTTAATTTTCTATATTTTTTTTGTATCATATAGACATGCTTTCTGTTGTCTTTTTAAAATCAAGACACACAGAGAGAACGGGGCATAGAAGCCTTTATTATCGTCACATATACATTACAGCACAGTGGAATTCTTTTCTTCACATACCCCAACTGAGGAGATTGGGGTCCGAGTGCAGGGGCAGCTATGATACAGCACCCCTGGGAGGGTTGAGGGCCTTGCTCAAGGGCCCAGCAGTGGCAGCTTGGCTGTGCTGGGCCTTGAACCCCGATCCTCCAATCGACAACCCAGAGCCTTAACCAGTTACCCCCCCTATAAATAAATAGAATTTATTTTTAAATTTTAGACATATTTTTATTTACTCCACTATTCCTTGTACACACAAATATCTTTCTGCTGAAGGTGAAATATCGTACCCACAGTTTTAACAAAAACATCTGATTTTACTTACAGAAATACACCACATTACCCTTGTCCATTGTTTCACCTGTCAGAAATAAATCAGATTTGCTTGCTGCTCCTAGAAATGTGCTTCACACGTAACTCAATGAGACTACATTGTATTGTAGAGCTCAATAAATAAAACAGTGTGATTACGAGAAATATGGCAGCGGATTTAGCATCCTAACATAATCATCATGCCATAATACAGCAGCATGTGAAATAAATGTCTTATTGAAAGCTAATTTCCAAACCAGGAGGCATCTTTTTATTGGCTCGCGGGTCAAAGAGTCTGTTTGTCTCGATCATTTCTTGCACGTTCCTCATCTCTCTGAATGCTTCATTACTCCGTGACTTACTGTAGCATTCAGGCACAGAGACTCCATGGTGAGTCTCGGTTCGGTCTGCAGATTATTTTCATGCTTCTTTCATCTGATTCATATTAGGAACTCGACTATTAGATAACATGTCATCACAGCTTCCTGTCGTCCGTATCTGCTGAGCTCTGAATGACAACAGATAGATGCACTAATAAAGTTTATAAATAATAATAATAATCACAGAGGGGGAAAAAAAAACTATATAAATCTACTAACAATTGCAGGACCAGATGCTTGCCTTTCATCCATTTCAAAGACAAAACACAGAAAAACAAAGGTCCATGTTTTGGATTTGTGCTTTTGATATTTTTTTTTATTTGAAACCAGACACAGCTCCTCCATCTGTGATCATAAGTAATATAAACAAGGTTGTAGGCTATAAAAGTGGTGCTTGTTTTTTTATTGCTTTCAAGCCCAGAGTATAAATTTATAGATTCCAAATTCAGGGGTGATTTCATTGCGGCTAATTTATTTAAAAATTATTTGCTGAGTCTGCAAAGTTGGACGAGAAATACAAGAAGAGTTTTAACAGCATACGGAATGAGATGGAGTGTTTGCTCGATCACTGAGAGCAGAAACCAGACATAACTAGATTGACCAAACATTTTCCAGTCAAAACATACAATGCTTACGAACATGCTAGCTGAAATGTCCTAGCGTTTACTTGCTAATGTTTCCAAAAGAATTTTGTTATCGTTCTGATTTAGGACACTCCCATCTCTAGATGTCTTCATTTGAATAAAGCTACAGAAATCATTGATATTATCAAAATGAGAGTAGAAACTCAACATAACTAGTCAATAAATAAGTCAAAACATACAATGCTAATTCACACACTAGCTGAAATGTGCTGGAGTTTCCTTCCCAGTGTAAATAATGTGTCTGAAGGAATTTTGGTGTTATTCTGATTAGGACACACCTCATCCAGTCCTAAATTTGAATAGAGCTACATAAATCATTGATATTTTCAAAATAAGAGCAGAAACCAGACATAACTAGAATGACCAAACATTTTCCAGTCAAAATATACAATGCTAACAAACACGCTAGCTAAAGTTTACTAGAGTTTTCTTGCCAGTGTTTCTGAAGGAATTTTGGTATCATTCTAATTTAGGACAAACCCATGTCTCAATGTGTTAATTTGAATAAAGCTACAGAAATTTGGTGCACTATAATGAAGCTTCATAGAGGTTTATAACTGTAATTACTGAGGAATGCGGTGCTAGTTTTTTTTTTTTTTTTCACAGAGCGACACATATCCGTAAAGAGAAATGTGCTTTAGATTGAAATGCTGTGAAGGTCCGTGAATCGGTTTGGCCAAGTTAGATTGGTAGGATTTGCACATTTCCATAAAGCACTGGGTTTAATCTTGATGCCAAGATTCAAGTTCAAAGCGAGCCAGATGCTGAAGCCGAAGTTCTGAACGCAGCCTGTCTGCTTGGCCGTGTTTAAAAACCAATAACCTGCCAATTTACCATATCTGAATAATGAGTGTGATTTCCGTGGTGTTTTTTTTTTTTTTAAACCGGTAAACACAGCTTCTGATTTGCAACCTGATAAACAGTTCTTGTATAAAGAACAAGCTTTATTTGATTTAAAGAAAGCTGAATCGAATGCCTTCGGGGGAAAAAGAAACTCATTATCCAAACATTTCAATAAGGTGTGATATATTCATCTGACACCAATTCATCCCCTGCAGATGAGCGTCTCACTGTATATTCCCCAAGGACGGTGGTTAAGAAGTGAGAGAAGTTTAAAGGGCTTTTCTTTCAGTGGCCCTCGCACAGCTTTCACCGAGAAAGTAATCTCATCTGCCTGGATAATCATTTGAGCTTCTGTCAGCCAGGAAATAACCCCGTGACCCGCCTGAGATTAACATCACCTTGAATTATTAATTTTCTCTCTTTGCAAAGGCCTGGCTCCGGAGGCGGCTGTTGAACGTCAGCCAGGGTGTTTGGACTGTCGCTGAGTCTGGGTCAACAGGCCGGTCATCTTCACAATGAAAAGAATATCAGCGCTTTCTTAAAGGAGTAGAAGAGTAGGAGTCTGAGCTGTAGTCAGGATCAGAACACTTAAACGTAATTGCCTGGCCCATTTTAAGTTAATAAGCGACATAAAAGTCATCAATGATTCACTTTTATCGAGTAATTAAAAGATAGTTGTGAGCATAAGCTGTGTGGAAATCAATAAGCATTAACAGAGGAAGAAGAAGAAGAAGAAGAATAAGAAGAAAATATCAGTAACTTAATGCATATGCTTATGTAATGTTGACATAAACACATGAAAATTTGCCTAGCTTAGAATTATAATGATGCTTAGAGTGTTGTTCATAGGGCTACGTATGGCCGACATAAAGCCTTTATAACCGACATCAGGTGCGTCATTATGCGTCATAAAGACTGCTTTGCGTTTGACAGGTGAGGATTGTTGTACATTTTTGATTTGAATGAACACACTGATGTGATCAAAATCAAAATAAATGTATAAAGTAATTAAATAATTCAACTCACTTTGCTTAAGGGCTACATAAACATTCATAGAAATACTGTATAAAATTATATTGTATTCGATTATTTTATATTCTGGGAGAAAAAAAAACAAAACATTTTTTATGTAACAAAAATTTGCCAAGAATCAAAGTTTTATTGCAGTTTCAAGTCACATATGATGATTATTATCCAAGGTTTGAAGGTTAGAACAGAAGAAAAACAACGTTCTTCATTCTGGTTGCTAGCTTGTTGCTCATAAAGCTACATAGGGTCTACAGTACATAAAGCCTTTACGATAACGGACATTTTATTTATTTGTTTGTTTGTTTGTTTGTTAAATTTAATGTGTGTAACAAATTCCTGTTATGACTTTATGAAAGCTATAAAGACACAGATGCTGGAGAGTCTCTTGGGTCAAAAATTTAGAGCTTCACCACTGACTGTAACAAAATGCTGACACTGGAGACTCCTTTCCAAAATGTTGAAAATGTTGAACAACTCATAAAAGTCTATCTATCTATCTATCTATCTATCTATCTATCTATCTATCTATCTATCTATCTATCTATCTATCTATCTATCGTCTGTCTGTCTGTCTGTCTGTCTGTCTGTCTGTCTGTCTGTCACAACCAGGATGGAAGGAGACAGACCCGTATGCAGGATACTGTAGCTTCAAATGAAAGAGGTTTAATAAATAATGAAGACAAAACAGTAAAAGACGATAACTACAAATGACGACAATTAACAAGGACTAAACGTAACTAAGGGCAAACGGAACTAATGATTCCGCGCTGCATTCAGCAACGCGGCTCACTTACATACAAAAGACAATGAGATAGGATTAGGAACAGGTGTGGAGACAGGGAGGAGCAAATGAAGGCGGGGCAGAAACGTGACGAGGAACGTAAACAAAGGCACATGGCCAAAAGTCCGGGTTGAGTGCTGACACTATCTATCTATCTATCTATCTATCTATCTATCTATCTATCTATCTATCTATCTATCTATCTATCTATCCATCCATCCATCCATCCATCCATCCATCCATCCATCCATCCATCCATATACTGACAAACAAAAGATACAGCAGGATTTTATGTTGTTCTAACCTCAACATGGCGTTTAGATCATACGGAGTGTTTACCTTTGTGTAATATACTTTTTATTAGTTGACCCCTGTCGGAATAAACTTTTAGAAACATTTATCCAGGCTCTTGTCGCGGAATAAAGTCTTAACAAATGCTCTAAGATTGCAGTCCAGATCAACTTTGCTTAAAGGCTTATAAAATCCAACCTTCGTTTACGCGGTCTGATTCCTCGAACCCTGTATTTGCCTCGGTTCAGGCTGCTGGCATTAATATGACTGCTGTTCATCTGTCTAATGTGAACTCACTTCTCTGTGCCAACTGAACATGCTCATCACAACAATTCAAGGAAAAACCGCACTATGACTGGCATAACATCTTATAATATCTTATACCATGTCAAAATATGTCATAATATCTGAAATATATATTCTATGTAGCAGCTACATTTTGTATTTGCATATTCATCATATATATTTCAAACCTTATTGTATGAATGGTAGGATTCATAACTACTGACATAACCCTTTATAGGTTTATGTCCACAGAGGTCAGCTGAAATAAAAACTTCTTTTGCCAATTTTTTATACCGCTTTATGGGCATTATGACACCTGACACAGGAGCTGACATAACACTTCATAGACATTTATAAAGGCAGATTTTGGCAATTTGTTTTTATGATTGAGTTACACCACTTTCTGGGCCACATTACACCTTATAACACTTTATGCCACCTTAGGACACCAAACATAGGAGCTGTAGGAGCTGACATAACCCTTCATAGACATTTACAGTGGCTTATGTCCACAGAGATCAGCTGATATAAAATCATATTGAATATTATGACATCTTATGACACCTGACACAGGAGCTAACAACATTTCACATAATAATAATGATGATGATACAAAGATACATAACTCATACATAGCATAATGAATTGGGTTTGCTGTAAATCTTTTCATTGTCCTGGATGTGAACATGACTCTTATAAGCTATGAAATAAATTCAATTCTATAATTGTATATTATACAGTATGACACACTAACTTATTGCAGTGCTGTGGTATTGAAAACAATATTTATGGCATATCTGTGTTGAGATAAGCCTTTATAACTGTTTATGCAGAGGTATGTAAGCTGTCATGAAGGTTTATGTACAGTAGGTGTTGTGTTTCCCTTTGAGCCCCACCTATAGCACAACCCTATGTCAACATAATCTGTGGAACTTAATATGTTGTGTCAGCCTGACATTAAAATTTATGAATGCAGTATTTATGATGGCACGTGTCTATTGGAATAAGCCTTTATTAATATTTATGTAGGTTCATGTCAGGGTTATCAGTGTTATGCCACAATATCTTATGTCAAGAAAATCTGGGTTGCTCGAGAAACATCATTCTAATGTGTAAAACTGCCAGGAGCAAAATATTTGTATAGGTAAGCCTGGTCAGTCATATGAATGTTTACATATGTGACATATAAGCCTTTGAGCACCACTTATAACACAAGCTTTACATATAACAAAGTGTTGTGCCTGATTGACACATGGAAATTTACAAAAGCACTATAAATGATGGTGTATGCAGGTTAAATAACTCTTCTTATCGACTTAGCGTTATGTAAGTTTGTGGGAGTTAACAAAAGGGATACATGACACCTGCATAAGGCTTTACGACAACAGACATAAACCTACATTAATATCTATAAAGGTTTATTTCAACTCAGGACTTTATACAAAATTGACATATCCCAGATACAACCATTAATAAAGACTCATGCCTAAAGACAAATGAGTCTTTATTAATGTTTATATCAGGGATATGTCAATTTTGTATAAAGTCCTGAGTTGGAATAAACCTTTATATAAACATTATATAAACATTTATATAAACATTTTAAAACTAAGGGTGATCAGGCTTTTGCTACGGCAGCTCCAAAGTTGTGGAACAATCAAGGTTTATGTCTCCAAAGTTGTGGAACAAACAAGGTTTATGTCTGTTGTCGTAAAGCCTTTTGCAGGTGTCATGTATCCCTGTTGCTAACCCCCACAAACTTACACAACGCTCAGTCGACAAGAAGAGTTATTTACATTGCTATGTCAGCTTGACATAGTGTGCTGAATGACCTTTAAATATTTATTTAGGTTTATGGCAGTGTTATGTCATCAGCATTGCTTATGAAGGTTTATGTTGGTGTGATTTTTCTCTCTGGGCAGCATTAATAACACGATGTTATGTAAATATACAGTAAAAAAAAAGGGTTATTCACATGGTTATGTCAGCTTGACACGGAAATTTATGAAAGCACTATAAATGATGGTGTATGCAGGTTAAATAACTCTTCTTGTCGACTTAGCGTTGTGTAAGTTTGTGGGGGTTAGCAAAAGGTATACATGCCTTAAGACAAATGAGTCTTTATTAATATTTATATCAGGGATATGTCAATTTTGTATAAAGTCCTGAGTTGGAATAAACCTTTATAGATATTAATGTAGGTTTATGTCTGTTGTCATAAAGCCTTTTGCAGGTGTCATGTATCCCTTTTGCTAACCCCCACAAACTTACACAACGCTCAGTCGACAAGAAGAGTTATTTACATTGCTATGTCAGCTTGACATAGTGTGCTGAATGACCTTTAAATATTTATTTAGGTTTATGGCAGTGTTATGTCATCAGCATTGGTTATGAAGGTTTATGTTGGTGTGATTTTTCTGTCTAGGTAGCATTAATAACACAATGTTATGTAAATATAAAATAAGGGTTATTCACATGGTTATGTCAGCTTGACATTGGAACTGGAGTAAGCTTTTATAACTACTGATATACAGTAGGTTTATGTCAGTGTTATGCAGCCGTCTCTCTGTAAACACCATCAGCTTAAAAATGTTTTTTTTTTTTTTGTAAATAACGATTTCACCCGGGATGAAAAATGTCCTGCTACATCGATGCCATTTAAATTGATGATGTTCTTTAACTGATTAATTGATTAATTAAACGCTGTCCTTTTACCACACGCTAATGAAAACGAACATCACGGAGCGAAGAGCAGAAAAGTTCCACAAAAAAGAAAAAGAAAAAAAAAGTGTGAAGTTTTTAATTTTGTGTTTGTATAAAAATAAAAAAATAATAATAAAAAAAACAGCTGGAATTGTCGGCGGAAATGTCCGCTTCCTGAGTCAGGTCACATACATGAATGGAAAGTCCATCAAGAGGGATTAGAGTTTGCTAATATATTCACAGATTATTATTCTGTCTGAAAACCCCAGCATGAAGCAGTACAGGGAAAATGTGTGTGAATATTAAGCCAATAATGACTGGAACATTTTTTTTGAATGTCAGGTCATCTCTTCATCAAAAGACTCAGCATGGACAAAGAGAAAGAGAGAGAGAGAGTGAGAGAGAGAGATGAAAATAGTAGTGAATTAAGGATCATTTGGCATGAAAATGATTGTACGGTTTAATGAAAGATTTTAACGTTTCAATATGATATCGAGATAAACGATCTTCTGAAGGAGAAAACGCCGTATGTCCGGCTGTGTGGATGCGGACAGAGTTTCACTTCGCTCGTTATAGACGGCTGACCACATCTTTTGTCCAAGGACGAATCCTGCTCTCAATAGGGGTCATTAGACATCATAGAAAAGCCGGAGCAGGGCTTTTCTGTGAGAATCCCGGTGAATAAACACACGGCGTTTCCCTGCGAGGACACCGAGCCCTGCATTTCTTAAGGTCAAGATCAGTTGATGGTGGCAAAGATTAGTTTGATTTTCAGTCAGCGGATGGAAACTTGGACGTGGGTTTCATCTCTGGCAGGGTTCGACCTCACGGCGTGCCCTAGCTCTGGCGATCTCTCTTTCTCTCTTTCGGCTCAAAGCCATTAGTACTTCATCACACGCAGTACGGGTTTGAAGTGATTGGAAAATGTTCCGAATAAAACACATCTCTGGGCTGCCTCGCCAAACGTTAGCCTCATCTTTATTTTTAAAGCGATCTCATATCCGCTAGTTAAGGTATAAACACATGATGGTGTGTTTTTATAGGAAATATAATCTTGTGATGTGACCAGACTCTAAGCTACGATTTTTTGCATTAGCAAGTTCAGGATTTCTGTTGTTTTTCGCAGCTTTGTAGTCTTTTTTTTTAGTCTGTTGACCAGCCGTTCGTTGATATCTGACTTCCGCTAATTTTCAGTCTCACAGATCAGCGTATTTCCACATGCTACTGTATGTCATATCACTTCCGTGCTGTACGGCGCTTTGACATTTTTCTGTGCCATTAGTGTTGAGTGTGATATGAGGCTAAAGAGCTATAGCATTTCTGATTGTGTTTGTATCGTTAAGCAACTCCTAACAGCAGATCAACTGAATGAAGATAGAGTCACAAATTCAAAACCAATAGCAAATCGTAGCTAAAACGATTTGATTGTGCCTCCAAATAGTGTCTTTGCCACCAATTACTGTGTTCGCTGTCATGTTAGCTTGCTAACCTTAAAATTTTCTAGTGTTCAGATCTACACATGTGGCATGAAAAACAGCTGGAAGCATTACAGTACAGCTAAAGAAACAGTTACAGAAATAGTTAAAGTTATAGAAAATCTTCGGACCGATCAGAAAGGCGACGTCGACGGTGTTGTGTTCTAAATACGAATAAATTGCATGTTTCATTACATTATACTGTACATTTCCTTTCTGCTGTGCGTCTGTGATAAAGGCACATTAAAAATCATTTAGATCTTATAAACTATTACAGTGAATCTGTTCAGCCTCGGCTAAATGCCTCGTCCCGCTCAGGGACCCACACAAGCTTTACGCAGATTACGGCGTACATATATTAAGCAGCTTAATATTCCAGCGCAGGCCACAGTTAAACTGCCGTTATTAGATCTGACTGAATGATAATGGAAGTGCTAATGCAATGACACGGAGGTTCGAGCGACGCAAAGGTTAGGACCGGGGCAAATTTTTAATCAGCCTCAAATGTCAAGAGGCAAACCTGGAGTGCAGATGCGGATCCTGAAATTAGTATTCGACCCCACTAAACAAGGCCGTTTAAGGAGACACGTAAGGAGATACGGCTTGACGGAGACGCAAACTTTCTTCAGAAACAGGAAGAAGGCTACGTGAGTCACGCGAGAGCCGTGATCAAGGGTACAAACAAAGCAGCCGTTTCTTTCCACGCTGATGAAATTTGCGCGTAATCACAAAAAAATGATCGGCATGTGATTGCAGAGACGCAGCGAAGACATTTTGTACTTTTGTGTGATCGGGTCTTGTTGTGAAAACGTTGGAATAAGCTTAGCAACTGTACCTGTATTAATGGAGAAAGAATATTTCATTACCGATTAAAGTAAACTTATTAAACTCAAATATCATTTCATTATATGTCATATTTTATAACACGGACAAGTTCAGAGTTTTGCCGGGAAAATGTCACTCAGGCTAAATGTCACTGAGGTCTTTTTTAAGGAAACACATATTTTACTGTTTACTTGATGGTTTTGTCTCAGTGTCATGTTCAATAATGAGCTAGATTCTTAAGACTGATTCAGGAACGGGTAAAAAACATCAGATACCCTTCATATTATTTAATTGACCCGTCTGCCGTTCGTGCCTCCGATGTTGCCAGGTTTGTTTGTTTGTCTCCTGTGAAATCATGAGTAGGTTTTTCAACCGGTTGCCATAGTGATAACCTAATCTTTGGAGATAAACTTCTATTCCTTGCATTAATTTATTCCGTGTTTGCCTAAACCATTCTAACTTTTGTCACATCTCTGGACATGCCCACATCTAGTCTCAGATGCTCGGTGTAGCTCCTGTTGAAGACGCACATCTCCGATTGCTTTGACGCAGTATGTGTTGAGCAGAAAAGCATCTCGACTCACAGCGCATCGGGACTTGAGGTGGAGAGTCCACATGTAAATGACGCATAGCTTAAATCAGAAATAATGCCTCAAGTCTGAAGGCTGGATTTTGTTACTAAATCCTTGCTTTCACCCTCTTATACTTTTTACTAAAAGAGATGCATATTTCAGTTAACGAAAACCTGTAGTTTTATTAACTACACTTTTCTCCATTCACCACAATCCTACCGTACACACCATGATAACCATTTAGGTTTAGATTATAGACTAGACATATAGGTTACTTAGATATGAGAGCATCATGTCCTTCTCCAGGGGGCACGGTGGCTTTGTGGTTAGCACGTTCGCCTCACACCTCCAGGGTTGGGGGTTCGATTGCCGCCTGCCTTGTGTTTGTGGAGTTTACATGTTCTCCCCGTGCCTCGGAGGTTTCCTCCGGGTACTCAGGTTTCCTCCCACGGTCCAAAGACATGCATGGTAGGTTGATTGGCATCTCTGGAGAATTGTCCGTAGTGTGTGAGTGAATGAGAGTGTGTGTGCCCTATGATGGGTTGGCACTCCGTCCAGGGTATATCCTGCCTCGATGCCCGATGACGCCTGAGAAGTTCAGATAAGCGGTAGAAAATGAATGAATGAATGAATGAATAAATGTCCTTCTCCAGATCAACAATGTTTCTGATTGACTTTCCTCCTTTCTGTAATATTTAGTAGCTGTACGCTCCTGAAGATACACAACTTCATCCCTTCTGTAAGCGAGAGAGAGAGAGAGAGAGAGAGAGAGAGAGAGCTTGCTTCCTGGGCTACAATAAAAGTGTGGATGTTTACTTACTTGTAAAGTTTGACAGAAGCCCTTGAGCTGGACTACAAGCTGCGATCAGCTTCACAAGCACCTTTCGGCGCATTTTAATCAAACCCCATGGGCAGAAAATTAGGACACTTCTGGACAGCATAGTTATTACATATTAACCTCAGAGATATTGGGCTGTGAAGAGAGCGCCGATGTTGCGACTCTTGCTGAGAACAGTAGTTTTCCCAGGACGCCGAGTGACAAAATAAAGCGCTTTCTAAAGTATATACATCACTGGGTGTCAGCGGGTGGAGGAATTTAGTTTGCGGTCGTCATTAGCGAGGGCTGTTATTAATGCTAACGATAGATTTATGCATAGCGTTCTTATCATCCGAACATGAATCAACCCAGAGCTTACGTCGTGTCACGTTACGATCATCCGTCTTATAGCGGATTCGTTTGTGGATTGTTGAAGGCTCACAGCTTGTGAAGGCGCACGTATTTATGACTTGTTTTATTTCGGTCCCACAATACGCACCACGGTGTAGGCTGTAGTTCATTTCTTATTCTTTTGCTTTTGGCGTCTTTGGTGTGAAAACAGAAAAAAAAAAAAAGGAGAAGTGAAGCAGACGTATAAATTGTTAAGGACCCGGAGAGAGAGAGGAAGGTCTCTATCAAGGATGGGATTGTTAGAAAGAAAAACAACAACAACAACAACAACTGCAATCATCTGGGAAGTACGTATGCGATTCGGGATTAGATCGTCTGGGATACAAGTCGGTTGTTACTATGGAAACAAGTCGAAGCGTTAATTGAAATCTGATCTAATCGATGAAAGTGATATAATCTAATTCAAATGTAGAAATTTGCTGAGGTAACATTCATCAAACCTGAGGGAGAACTAACTTTCCTCCTGAGGTTTAAATGCATAGCTCATTTTCCTTTAGCTCACTCTGTAAGTTCGAGTCCATTTCCTGCTGAGTGGAGAAAATAAATAAATATATATATATATATATATATATATATATATATATATATATAAGGAAAGAATTGCGATTGATAAATAGGAGCCGAGATAAACACGCCCAGCAGGTCTGCTCCAATAACCCACCCATCTGTTCGCGAGTGTAGGAGCGAGACTCAACCAAACATCCTGCACTCTCGAATCCATCAGTCAACATTTCCTCTTTTATCCGATAACCTGACACGGCTTGTAAATCAAAAAGTCCAAAGTTCAAACCGGGCACCATAAATTTCACGCATCTGAAATATTGATATCCGTTCTCTTCGCCTTTCTCAGCGTGACACGAGCTAACTTATTCCTTTCATATCCTACACTTTAACAGAAGGCTTCTCTTAAAAAAAAAAAAAAAAAAATATATATATATATATATATATATATATATATATATATATATATATATATATATATGTATGTATGTATATATAAAATAATAAAATAAATCCACACCTTGATTTGTAGCTTCGTCTGTGCGCTTCGGTGCTCGCGTCGGCACCGTTAATTGATCGGGGTAAAAAAAAAAAACTTGTGTTAAACGTCTTGTTAAAACACACACATGCATCCTTGAGATTCATTTAGTTTAATTAGTGTAGCCATTAGCAAAAAAAAAAAGATACAATAAAAAAAACATAATAAAATAGCTCTTAGAATTATTTAGCATTCTGAGCTAATGCGCGTACAGTAGTTGGCATTTAGACATGATACGAAAGACGTGACAATTACAAATATCATCTTCGGCTTCTAATTTCATGCCGTTCCACCAGAACCTTATTAAGATCTGCGATATTCCAACCATAGCACGTTTGCCTCACACCTCCAGGGTTGGGGGTTCGATTCCCACCTCCGCCTTGTGTGTGTGGAGTTTGCATGTTCTCCCCGTGCCTCGGGGGTTTCTTCTGGGTACTCCGGTTTCCTCCCCCGGTCCAAAGACATGCATGGTAGGTTGATTGGCATCTCTGGAAAATTGTCCATAGTGTGTGTGTGTGTGAGTGAATGAGAGTGTGTGTGTGCCCTGTGATGGGTTGGCACTCCGTCCAGGGTGTATCCTGCCTCGATGCCCGATGACGCCTGAGATAGGCACAGGCTCCCCGTGACCCGAGAAGTTCGGATAAACGGTAGATAATGAGTGAATGTATGAATGAATGATATTCCAACCACGTTATAATTATCTGTTTAATCTTACCCAGGTTTACGTGCTAGCTCACTTGCTGCACACTTTTCTTCATCTTGCTTAATCCACATACTTTCTGATATACAACAATCAACCTGTTTACATGCTGCTTACATCCATCAAACGGTTTATATGCTGTTTTGCACACTTTTTTACTTTTTGGCTTTTTGCACACACTGTTTAATCATTTCTGTCATTTTGCCCATATTGTACAATATTCCAGTCATTTTGCACATTTCAGTCCTTTGCTGTTTTTGCGCAAATCCTATACATTATCTCAGAGACCTGCTCCTAAGAAACTGTGTTCATTCTAGTATTACTGCACACAATATTGTCTGAACATACAGTATTTACATACAGTATTTACATGCAGTATTTACATACAGTATTTACATACAGTATTTACATACAGTATTTACATACAGGATTTACATACAGTATTTACATACAGTATTTACATACAGTATTTACATACAGGATTTACATAGAGGATTTACATACAGGATTTACATACAGTATTTACATACAGGATTTACATACAGTATTTACATACAGTATTTACATACAGGATTTACATACAGGATTTACACCGGTCGGTCGGCGCTGTTTCTGTTTATTGTCTTTTTTGTATTGTCTTGTAACTTTTTGTCTGCACTGTCTTTTGTCCTGTACTGTCTTCTCTGCCTTGTTTGTCTTGTCCTGCACTGTCTTGTCTGTCTTGTTTGCCTTGTCCTGCACTGTCTTGTCTTTCTTGTCCTGCACTGTCTTGTCCTGCACTGTCTTGTCCTGCACTGTCTTGTCTGTCTTGTCCTGCACTGTCTTGTCTGTCTTGCACTGTCTTGTCCTGCACTGTCTTGTCTGTCTTGTTTGCCTTGTCCTGCACTGTCTTGTCTTTCTTGTCCTGCACTGTCTTGTCCTGCACTGTCTTGTCCTGCACTGTCTTGTCTGTCTTGTCCTGCACTGTCTTTTCTGTCTTGCACTGTCTTGTCCTGCACTGTCTTGTCCTGCACTGTCTTGTCTGTCTTGTTTGTCTTGTCCTGCACTGTCTTGTCTGTCTTGTTTGTCTTGTCCTGCACTGTCTTGTCCTGCACTGTCTTGTCTGTCTTGTTTGTCTTGTCCTGCACTGTCTTGTTGTCTTGTCCTGCACTGTCTTGTCTGTCTTGTTTGTCTTGTCCTGCACTGTCTTGTTGTCTTGTCCTGCACTGTCTTGTCTGTCTTGTTTGTCTTGTCTGTCTTGTCCTGCACTGTGTACACCAGGTTGCACAGTTGCACTTTATGTGGCTAAGGCTACTTACATGTCCTTATCCCTGTCTTTGTGTTATGTAGCATCACAATCCTGGAGAAACGTTGTCTCATGTCACTGTGTACTGCAACAGCTATATGTGGATGAAATGACAATAAAAGCTTCTTGACTTGACTTGACTTGCTTGTAGTCGGTTGGCTGCTAATCTAATTTTTTTCTTCTGCCTCACTGACTTCACTTGAAATGAAATTTTATCCAGATTAACCTCAGAGATGTGATTTATTTTTTAACCTATTTCCCAGTAAACTGGCGTTCCGGTTCCACCGTAAAGAAACGAATCATTTTCTGTCTGTGAGTCGGATCTAAAACGAGTCAGGAGTCTGTTGGCTTTCCTTCTATCGATAACCTTGTATGAAATATTAGTGTTGAAGATAAAATTGAGCTGCTTATGAACAAACAAACGCTTGGAAACATTTCTATAGCCAGTATTTTTTGGGAAAAACAGAAATACTTATAAAAACACTACGAATTCTTAAAGTGCTGAGTGTCTGCTTTATGAGCTACATATTAATCGCCGCTGTGGAGCGAGATAAGACGTATTTTTTGTTTGTTTTTTGTTAATTCCACCACTTTTAAACACTCGCCTTTTACTGTAAATCGGCGACAGAGAATAAAAAAAAAAAAAAAGATTTGTTTTTTTCTTTGCTCTTATATATAATAAGCTGACATATGAATGAGACAACAATGCGGTATGTTGTAAATATATTCCTTTATGGATAGTCCGTGTACTAATCCCAGTAATGAGATTTTCGAAGAAAAAAAAAGAAAGAAATAATTAAAAGAAAAAAAAAAGTGTTAATTTTTTTTTCATTTCATTTAGCTGTTTTTGATCTTTTTGTTGTCTTAAAGAGCGTCGGTATTAAACCGTTTAAATAAAAGTGTCGTATTTATGTATTCACGTCTCTTAATTCAGCTAACGACTGTAACTGCGGCTCACTCGGGATTCTATTGTGTGCTCTTGCTTTTAGTCAGTTGGCTGATATCTCGCTCTGCCTCACTGTTAATTCAATTAAAGTCCGTTTTATTGGATTGCTCTTCGCTTGTAAGTCGTTTCCTATCAAGTTGTCTGCCAAACGCATAAATGTAGTAGCTTTACCGAATGCTGACGTATCGGCACTGAACATACTTGTCCGTGACACGTTACGATACTGTAATTTGTACTGTATGTAATGACGTTTTCTTTCTTGTGAAAAGCAAAATCTCTCGTTTTCTGACACTCCTGGAGATTCGCCTGTGAATATTTAACACAAATGACATCATGTAGTTCAGAGATGTGACGCAATTTAATATTATGGTACGTCTTCTGTACACACGAGCGAAGCATCGCCATGGAGATTAATATATCCGTTAAATTTGACAGGATGTAAATAAATAGTATATAACATATTATATTTAAAGATGATTATATCGGTGGCACGGTGGCTTCGTGGTTAGCACGTTCGCCGCACACCTCTAGGGTCGGGGGATCGATTCCCGCCTCCGCCTTGTGTGTGTGGAGTTTGCATGTTCTCGCCGTGCCTCGGGGGTTTCCTCCGGATACTCCGGTTTCCTCCCCGGTCCAAAGACATGCATGGTAGGTTGATTGGCATCTCTGGAAAATTGTCCGTAGTGTGTGAGTGTGTGTGAGTGAATGAGAGTGTGTGTGTGCCCTGCGATGGGTTGGCACTCCGTCCAGGGTGTATCCTGCCTCGATGACGCCTGAGTTAGGCACAGGCTCCCTGTGACCCGAGGTAGTTCGGATAAGCGGTATCACTTTATACAAACATACTGAGCTGAAAAGCATCTCAAATGACCTCTTGAGGCTTGAAAAATGTTCAGAACCATAAAAATAGGACAATCTCTCCTGTCGGTGGAAACCAGTAGATTAGAAAGGTCAGAATTTGTCAGCATGTCAATCCACGGACCTTCATCCAGCCTGGTTTTGGTGTGTGAGGAATAGTTCTACACCGTAAATAATCTACACCATAAAGAATTGAAGGGGTCCAATATTTTCCCTGAAATGAGACACTAGGGTCTGAGCTACATCTTTAGACACCAGGACTCTCTTTCTAAATCTTTATAAGGCTCCTGCTCTTAAAATACAGAGGTGACACTGAACTCGGCCGCCTGCCGGATAAGACGTCCAATATAGACGGAATTAAAACCTCATTTCCAGAAGAGAAGAGTGATAAATAATTATAGGTGATAAATCGATGCCCTTGTTTAATTTTCGTTACAGTAACCCAGTATACAGTTCGGCTACGTCTGTTAAAGATATTCACACACCCAAGGTCATATTCCTTTATTTATTTATTTATTTTTATACATGGCATGTCTATAAAATATTTGATTTGAATGTCCAGACTTTATGGATAGTGATCCTTTTTCCCCCATAAAACAACCAGTAATGTTTTCCATGTGAAACCTTCTAGGTGACTTGGTCACCCTTCGTTCCAAGGGAAAAAAATTAGCACGAGCGCGGCGGTTAATTCCGAAGCAGGATGTGCAAAAGCAATAAACACCAGATGCATTTTTGTCCCTAAAGAAAAGTAATAAACACCAACAAATTACAGTTTCACTAATTTTACCATATTTCATATTTTCATGATCCCACTGTTTGCTGTTAGCTCTGAACTAATGCTAATAATAACGTTAGCGCTAATATACGTAGTGTGTTATCACCCAGCATGGATTGCAGAGAGAAAGCGTCTGGATGAACTCCAGTGTGCTCTTCGTTCGTTCCCCTGATAGAGAGGAGGGGCTTTTAACAAACACATCCATTTGCATCGCATCCATTTCCAGCCCTATGAGAGCTTTAATTTGTTGTACGATGGAAAACGATCGTGAAGCGCTTCATAAGAGCCACTCAGGATCCGAGCGTGTCGCAGTCAAATGGATGCTCAGGAGCGAACGTTTTTCCTACACTCATTTTTAAGGTCTAAAATAACAAGAAAACTCCCATGAACTTTATGTGAGGAATCATAATTTTGAAATGTGTGGGGTTTTTTTTGTTTTTTTGTTTGTTTGTGTTTCGTTTTACACAAAGCATTCATTTGCACATGCAATTTCTTTTTACACATGATTTCTATAAATAATTCATTTATTTTTTACATGTGATTTATATATATATATATATATATATATATATATATATATATATATATATATATATATGATTTATTTTACATATGATTCTTAGAGATGATTCATTTATTTTACGTGTCGATTCTTAGAGATGATTCGTTTGTTTTAAATGTTGATTCTCGGAGATGATTTGTTTATTTTTCAAGTGATTCTTAGAGATGATTGAGTCACTTTACATGAAATTTCTAGATAGGATTCATTTATTTTACATGATGATTCATTTCTTTCATATTTTGATTCTTAAAGATGATTCATTTATTTTACATGTAATTCTGTAGATGATTCAATTGTTTTACATATGATACTTAGAGATGATTCATTTAATTTCCGGGTTGATTCTTAGAGCTGATTCGTTTATTTTAAATGTTGATTCTCTCAGATGATTTGTTTATTTTACAAGTGATTCCTAGAGATAATTGATTCACTTTACATTAAATTTCTAGATAGGATTCATTTATTTTACATGATGATTCATTTCTTTCATATTTTGATTCTTAAAGATGATTCATTTATTTTACATGTAATTTCTGTCGATGATTCAATTATTTTACATGTGATTCCTAGAGATGATTCATTTGGCTTTTTCCACACAATTCATTTTCAAATGTCAATTTATACACATGAATAATTTCTTTCCACATCTCCACAAATGATTCATTTATTTTGCATGTAATGCTTTGTCATTTTTGATTGATTCCTTCACTTTCATGTTCAGTTTTGTACACGATTACAGTGGTTAAAGTCGTTATTCTCACGACTCACGACTTTTACAACTTTCACAACACTTTTATTCCCAGATGTCATTTTTAACAACTTCATTTTCACTTTTTTTTTTTTTCACTGGAATTTGGATCATTCCTACGCGATTAGTTTATTTCTAAGTTAATTTTACACACAAATAATTCCTTTTACACGTTTTAAAACGTAATATTGTCCACAGGTTTACTCCAATGCATTTGGGTAATTTCAGTGCATACTGTAACATCTGAAATGGGTTTTTAGAGGTTTTTTAGACATGATCACACAATGATAAATGAACAGCCTTCGGTCCCGTATTTCCTTACGTATTGCTTACCAGAGCAACTACTGGACTAATTTATTTGTAAAGTTGACACACACACACACACACACACACACACACACACACACACACACACACACACACACAACCTGCTGCTCTAGTGCAATTTGTTGGCCCATGTTTGTGTTGTACACTACATGAGCATATATATATATATATCAGTGCAGCATGTACAGGACGCTCACCCCATGACAGAAATACCTTCCTCACGTTCGTTGACTTGACAAACGAGCAGTTATGCTGATGCAACATTTTTGCATCCATATTATTTTTTCCCTAGAGATATGGATAAAATACACAGACACGTACACACACACATACACACACACATACTCACACACACACACACACACACACACACACACACACACACACACACACACACACACACACACACACACACTGCCTGATTAATTTATTTTAAATGTGATTCCTAGATTTGATTCATTTATTTTACATGTGATTCCTAGAGATGATCCAAGTATTCTACATGTGGTTTTTACACACAATTCATTTTTAAAAATGTTCCATTTATTTCATTTTTACACAAGAATTATTTATTTCCACATTTCTATAAATGATTCATTTATACCTTCCTCATAATCGTTGACCTCACAAGCGAGCAGTTGTGTTGATGCAGCATTTTTGTTTCCCCCTAATGCATGCAATTTTTTTTTTCCTAGAGAGATATTGATAAAACACACACACACACACACACACACACACACACACACACACACACACACACACACACACACACACACATACAGAGGGAAAGCCCGAGGGAACCATCAGTGTATCTGAAAAGCTGCTTATCCCAAAGCCCAATACTGATCTAATCTACATGTGTGTTTCCATGCAGAAGATTTCATTAACACAAATGTGTTTAACTTCTGCTAATAACCGTGTTGCACAATATCAGATAACTACATTCCTACCCTAATCAGGGCTGGATACAGCAGTCGCACATGTGTCCAGGCTATCAGTTGAATTCTGCTTGATGGACAAACAGAACAGGAAAACAAAAGCCTTATTGACTTTAGATTAATGCTCTAAATTCATTTCGAGCCTGCGATTTATTTCTGAATCCATCCACCTGATGCAATACGCACATCGCCTCTCCGTTTTCTTTCTTCTTTATATATATTCATTCATTCATTTACTACCGCTTATCCAAACTACTCGGGTCACGGGGAGCCTGTGTCTATCTCAGGCGTCATCGGGCATCGAGGCAGGATACACTCTGGACGGAGTGCCAACCCCATCACAGGGCACACACACTCTCTCATTCACTCACACACACACACACACACACACTACAGACAATTATTCCAGAGATGCCAATCAACCTACCATGCATGTCTTTGGACCGGGGGAGGAAACCGGAGTACCCGGAGGAAACCCGCTAGGCACGGGGAGAACATGCAAACTCCACACACACAAGGTGGAGGCGGGAATCGAACCCCCAACCCTGGAGGTGTGAGGCAAACATGCTAGGCACTAAGCCACCTTGCCCCCCCTCTTTGTATATGTATATATATATATATATATATATATATATATATATATATATATATATATATATATATATATATAGGCAAGTACCTAGATGATGCTGAATTACACCTAGAGCCTGGACCTTCTCTGGACTTTTCAAGATTGCCACAAGATAAATATTTCCTGAAATATATTAATTTTTTCTCTTTTCTTTATATTGTATCAACTTGTGCTTTATTCTTATTCCTTTATTCCTTATTCTTTTATACTCTGCTATTGTCTATTTTTATACCAAGATCAGCCATCAAAAAGCATTTCACTACTTTGTATGATTGTGTACGTGACAAATAAAAATAGAATTTGATTAGAAAAAAAATTCAAGATAGCCGCACACACACACACACACACACACACCACACACACACACACACACACACACACACACACACACAGGTTTTAAATTATCCTACATTGTGCGAATTTTGTAATTATGTTGTCATTAATTTTTAAACTGTAGGATTCCAGCCAATCAAAATTCCCAGAACTGGGAATGATACCGGAGTGTCCACCTCCCTAATGAATATGTAAACCTATGACTTGTACACACACACACAGACACACACACACACACACACACACACACACACACACACACACACACACACACACACACACACACACACACACACACACACACAGATACTTTAAATGGATATGAGATAATCAGACACTACCTAAACCGATATAGCAGCTGTATAAACACATGTAAATCACAAGTCTATGAATAAAGGGATATAACACAAGGGATATAACACAATGTCTCAACAAAACCAACCGATTCAACAGGCATTGTGTTTAAAAAAAAATAAAAAAAATTGGTTCCTGGCAGCACGTTTTTTTTTTGCCCCTGCAGTGAATCGATACAACAGTGATTACCGATTCCACCGAGGTCCAGAGCTTTTTCTGACCCACACGGACGGCACCTCCAGGAGAGAAATTTGCTTATGCCTAATTAATTAGCTAAGCACTTGAACTCTCTCTCTCTCTCTCCTCGAAATCTTTGAAGTTTCGAGTCAGCATGAGTGTCGACCTGATAAATTATTCATCTACAATGCAGAAAAATTTGCTCCTTTCCATGACAAAACGTTCTGCCGAACAACGAGCAGAAAACATCATGCCGATTTAGATAACAAATATGATTTGGAAATTGCTGCTGAGAGAATTTATCAGCTCAGGTCGTTACTCACAAGCAGGAGGCATGAGAGGAAAAAGAGAAAAAAAGAAAAGAAAAAAGAAATAGAGTTGTGGGGAATTGACATGAAAAACAGCACGAGGAACCGGAAAAGATTTACACTTGAAGCCGTCAGATTCATCATCCTCAATCTCATAACCGAACGTCTTTAGTTTCGATGTAATTACCAAATAATTCAAAGCAGTTTCTGATAAATAGGAGTTTACATGAATTATTTTATTTGTCCGAATACAAGCTGTACTCTCCTGGGCCTGAAATCATTCTATAGCAGTGGTTTAGATCAACCTCAAGGACTCCGATTTCCTCCCATCAACATTCCTCATCGACAAGGGAAGGTCCAGATTTGGGCCAAAATCCTATAATCCCTTTTTAATACATTTTTTTTTTTTTAAATTTCTGTTTGGTTGATTTTTTTTTTTTAAATAAATAAATAAATAAATAAATAAATAAATAATTCATACATTTATTTTAAACAATAATATGTCTAAAATCAGGTCTGGATAAATGCAAGAATACAGTTAGTATTTAATACATTTTATTTTTGCAATAAATAAATAAATAAATAAATAAATAAATAAATAAAATCTAATTTATAACTTTTTTTTTTAAACTAAATGTTAGAATGTACCTTTTAATGGATTTGTAAGTTATTTCTAAGTTATTTATTTATTTACTTCTTTATTATTTATTTATAAGGTCTCGCTTTTTTTTTTATTAAATATATTTTTTGTCATCTGTTCATTTATTTATTCTTACAAGCTTTATAACAAGCTTGGACAACTGTTATAGTCTGGTTGAACTGACTTGGTCCTAAAGTGGTAATGATTTACATTGAGGTTAATTTAACCCTATTTACTGCATTAGTTAACATTAAACAAACCATGAACTTAAGCATCAATAAACCACACGAACTGTTCAAGTTAATACAACAACCTACTGTACACTAGCACTAATGAATACGTCATCTATGGCTAAAGATAATTCCATGTTAATTAGCAGGACATCTTCTTAATTCTTGGTAACTTCCTGAGCTCCGGTCTCGTGGTGTAAAAAGTAAAACCTAAATAAAAACGTTTCGAGTCAGGATTCTGCCAGCTACAGTAGCACCCGCAAACATGTCCATTACGGATGTCTTCCGTGTTGCTCGTTATGGGGTTGATTTTACTCTGTGAAGGTGTGAACACTAAGGCCCTGTTCACACTGCAGGTAAAAGTGGCCCAAATTCGAAAACGTGACACAAACGTGACTGGTAGCGTGTGTGTGTGTGTTAAGAGTGTTATATAAAGTGGTTACGTGAACCAGCTCATAATGTTTGCATTAAATACATCACAATACTTCCTCCATAACCTCGCCAACTTTTCAGCGCGACGGCGTGCTGCGTGTGACGTCATTGTTATCGTTCGTTTGCGCATGGGGTCGGTTCGAAGCCGCAAACAGTTCACACCGGTATCTGATATAGGTCACATTTTAAAAGGTAATGTGAACAGCCAAACAAAAAAATCAGCATTAAATGAGCATTAAGACTTGCAGTGTGAACGTGGCCTTACTAACGCAGGTGCTAATTATCTGCCAACCTCCAAACAGGACAAAAAAAAAAAAGAAAAACAAAAAAACAAACAATGAAAACGTAGAATTCAGGAACGGTTTCTCAACCCTGAAGTCAAAATCAATAAGGCTGCTTACAGCAGCACCGACATTCATCCATGCAGCAACTTGGAAAATTCTTTACTTAGAAATCCCGAAAAAAAAAAACTGCAGGATTTTGTAATATAATTTAAAAAAATAAATAAATAAAAAAATCAAAACACAATCCAATCTCAAGGTGAAAAATAACCAGAGGCATGTTTTAGAAGAAAGCAGAAGTAGGTTTAGGGGTGCACGTTCTTAGTTTTTTTGCTTTGAATCAACATTCATACTGTACAGTGGTGTGAAAAAGTGTTGCGCCATTCTTGATTTTTTTTTTGCACTTAATTTTGAAATTTTAATGTTTCAGATCATCAAACTAATTTAAATATTAGTCTAAAATAACACAAGTAAACACAACATGTGGTAGCCTAGTGGTTAAAGTGTCGGGCTACCAATCAGAAGGTTGTGAGTTTGATTCCTATGTCCACCAAGCTGCCACTGCTGGGCCCCTGAGCTGCTGTAAATGTAACGTGCAGTTTTTATTAAGGGAAAACAAAATCCAAACCTACATGGCCTTGTGTGAAAAAGTGTTTGCCCCTGAACCTAATAACTGGTTGGGTCACCATCTGCATGAAGAACTGCAATCAAGCGTTTGCGATAACTTGTAATGAGTCTGTTACAGCGCTGTGGAGGAATTCTGGTCCACTCATTTTTGAAGAATTGTGGTACAGTACATAATTCAGCCACATTGGAGGGTTTTCGAGCATAAACCACCTTTTTATCGTCATGCCACAGCATCTCAATAGGGTTCAGGTCAGGACTAGGTTACTCCAAAGTCTTCATTTTGTTTTTCTTTAGCCATTCAGAGATGGACTTGCTGGTGTGTTTTGGATCATTGCAGAACCCAAGTCAGCTTGATGTTGCGAACAGATGGCCTCACATTGTCCTTCAGAATTTTTTAGTAGACAGCAAAATCCATGGTTCCATTTATCACAAGAAGTCTTCCAGATCCTGAAGCAGCAAAACAGCCTCAGACCATCACATCACTGTACCACCACCATATTTTACTGTTGGTATGATGTTTACACCAGATGTAATGGAACACACACCTTCCAAAAAGTTAAACTTTTCTCTCATCAGTAAACAGAGCATTTTCCCCAAAAGTCTTGCGGATCATCAAGATGTTTTCTGGCAAAACCGAGACCAGCCTTTATGTTCTTTTTACTCAGCAGCGGTTTTCGTCTTGGAACTCTGCCATGCAGGCCATTTTTGCCCAGACTCTGTCTTATGGTGGAGTCGTGAACACTGACCTTAACTGAGGCAAGTAAGGCCTGAAGATTTTTGGATGTTGTTGTGGGGTCTTTGGTGACATCTTGGATGAGTCAGAGAAGGTTGAGAAGGTTCACCACTGTTCCATATGGTTTGTTGGAGTCCCAAAGCTTTAGAAATGGCTTTATAACCTTTTCCAGATTGGTAGATATCAATTACTTTATTTCTCATTTGTTCCTGAATTTCTTTTTGCTCAACATGATGTGTAGCTTTTGAGGATCTTTTGGTCTACTTCACTTTGTCAGTCAGGTCTTATGTACAGTAAGTGATGTCTTTACTGCGAACAGTAATCAGTCCTGGGTGTGGCTAGAGAAATTGTGAAACTCAGGTGTGATAAACCACAGTTAAGTTATGCTTTAACAGGGAGCAAAACTAGATATTGTGTTCACTTGTGTTATCTTTGACTAATGTTTAAATTCGTTTGATGATCTGAGACATTAAAGTGTGACAAACGTGCAGAAAAATTAAAAGTCAGGAAGGGCGCAAAGACTTTTTCACACCACTGAACATAGAGTTTGCTGTTTTAAGGAAGGAAATGTACATCAGGAATTTAATATTACTCAAAGTAATAACAGTGATTTGGATTTGCACACTGACACTCAGACATTTTAAATTATTCCTCCATGATTACTATAATTACCTTAATGCATTCTTTATTTACCGGCGTTAGCAGAAGGCTTACAGTAATTCGTTTTTGGTTTTATTGTCAGGATTTCAACATAAAACACTTTTATCCACTAACCTGAATTTCTGTGAACGTTTTCTTTTCTTACTTATCTCCTGATTGAACCTAGAGTATGCAAACTTCACATAAAAACGATAGATAAGGACACAGGAAAATGTTACAGGACAATGCGAAGCTCTA
This sequence comes from Tachysurus fulvidraco, assembly GCF_022655615.1. NCBI lineage: Eukaryota > Metazoa > Chordata > Actinopteri > Siluriformes > Bagridae > Tachysurus > Tachysurus fulvidraco. The sequence continues at coordinate 2,532,377 of NC_062529.1, forward strand.
ACGTGGCCAAATCAGCTGAGCCTAAATAGTAGCTACACAACAAAAAAAATGGATTTTATTTTAAAAAAAAAATATTTATTTTGAACATTGGGATTTCAAAATAAGTTTTTATATTATTATTTAAAAAAAAAAATAGGTTGCCAGAATACTTTTTTTTTTTTGTTTACTTAAGACCCAATTATTATTTGTCTGGTTCCTCTCGAGGTTTCTTCCTTACCATCTAAGGGAGTTTTTCCTTGCCACTGCTGCCTGAGTCACCTCAGACTTGCTCATTGGGGATATATACGTACACATTGTGAACTAAATCTATCTAATTGTCATGAAGAGACAAAGGCGAGTGAGGATCCAAATGCAGTTTGAACTTTTATAAACAAAAGCAAGAAACAACAACATATAAGCAGACAGAGACAGACAACATACTACACCAGCAACGACTAACACCAGGGAAATGGACAAACAGAGTAGATATAGTGAACAAGAACCAATCACAAGGCGGAGACAATCAACGACTAGGACAAAACACCTGGGGAAGAGATTGAGCGCAATTAATGTCCATGGTAACAAATAAGTGGGCGGGGCCGACAATTAACTGCAGGGAATGACAGCAGACAGAAACAAAGGAAACCACAGACAGACTCATTACACTAATATTAATCTTGAATTTTGTATTCTATTAATCTTTATATTATTCTTATAATAACCCTTTGTTCTATGTTTATGTTGAGACAATGTCAATTGTAAAAAGCGCTATACAAATAAACTTGAATTGAATTGAATTATTTTTTGTTTATGCTTATTTATTTTCATATTTCATCACTCCAGGCTCAAAAAAAAAAGATTAGCTCTCCCGCCACACATCGTATGTCTCACGCAGAAAAACTTTTTGACTATTTATCATATATTTAATAACCGCAGTACCGAAAACGTATCAGTCCGCACCGCTGTGTCTATGAAACCGGGCAGGAATCAGGCGTGTCTCAGTTCTTAGTCGAGCCTGACACTTATCAGCCAATCAAAAAAAAAAGATGCTACACAATAGCCAATCAGAAAATAGCACTATTGTATCTGGGTAAGATTTAACGCAACCACCAATGAAAAAAAACATTCATTAGCAAGAGTATTTTCGATGGTCGGTTTGAACAAAATCTCAACATGAAACAGCTCGTCTCTGGACGGGACATTGTCCTCAATCATGACCCTAAAAATGTCTGGGCTTGTGCTGAACTGGTTTATATGGGAGCAACATTACACATGATAAAGGAGTGCAAAAAGGCAACAAACACTTACAATAAACACCACCAGTCATAATCTCTCTCTCTCTCTCTCTCTCTCTCTCTCTCTCTCTCTCTCTCTCTCACACACACACACACACACACACACACACACACACACACACACACATTAATACATTTAAATTAAACGAATACATACAGTACCTGACTGAATGTTCTGTAGTTATTGTCCATTTTATACTCAAGGCAAACAAATAAAAATAATGCAGACAAATACAATGAGCGAGGCTCAAGCACACGTCAGAAATATGGAAAAAAATAAGAATCCAAATAGATAAAGAAACATTAATTTTCAAAACCGATTAGAAATAAAATAAATAGAAAAAAAGCTTGACAATGAAACCTCCAAAAAAATAAACAAATGAATGAATTCATTTAAGTAGTGGTGCTTATTACGAATAAAATCAATGGGACATGTGACCGGCATACAGTATGTGACCCGCAGGGACTGATGGGTAATGGAGGCAGGGTCGCGGATGGGTAATGTAGGTGAGTTTTATTCCAGCATTTACTTGAACATGACTGGGAACATGAAGACAAGCTACTAGCGAGGATGACTTGGTCCATATTAGTGACATCATTTGACACGGTCCTTCATGTGGAAAGATTTGTTCATAAGGGTCATTGAAACAGTACAGGGTCGACGGAGGCCATTAGATACATCTGATTATAAACGATTCTCATGGAAGAGTGGCAAATTCCTTTGCTTCTCTCGTTAACAGGGGGAAAGGTTTTACCCTTCGGTCCTGCTCGCATTCTTTAATATATTCTGATCGTTTGTATCCTCGTGCCGTTTATGCATTATTCACCTTTTCTCACCAAATGTTTAACAAGGCTAGATCACTTATTAGCCATTCCCTGTGTAGCTCTGCCTGGATTTCAAATGCTACACAGGTTTTTTTTTCTCTGTGATCAGCAACACAAATCTATTCATTCAGAATTTCTCTAGATCTTTCTTTCCAAACGATAGAACGGTGGACGGTAGATTCAGTAAAACGCAAATGATTGAAATTATTAGACTGCTGAGAATTGATTTAACGCCACCTCCTCCGCCGCCTGCCGATAATCTCGGACGATCTCCACTGTGCCCGTCAATCATCCAGGCGGATTTTGTGCTAGATGTCATTTAGCACCGCCGTGTCATGCCTAGCCTGTTCGCTCTCAGGGTAAAAGGCTTCTCACATCTCTGAGGATTTCCATAACGACATGTATGAACAAGAGCTCGCGCGTCGAACACTGCACGTGCTCCACTTTGGATATGCCACACATTCAGATACAGTCAGGGTTAGAAATCAATTAGTGAGATTGATCTTTTTCCTCTTAATATATGACATCATACTTCTTCTCTGTTAACGGCTACATGTCATATCCTCAACACAAAGTAAAATTCTGTTCTCACTTATGTTATCACAGATATAATACTTATCTCCCTGTCACTTTAAAGATACTTTGTACAGATAAATATATATAGATAGATAGATAGATAGATAGATAGATAGATAGATAGATAGATAGATAGATAGATAGATAGATAGATAGATTAACACAACATATGGGACAGAAATCATTGCAGTTTCGAACCCTGCAGAAGAAGCATTGAATTGAATTCATGGACAGCTGGGCTTTAGCTTGACTATTTTAACATGACTAAATAAATAAATAAATAAATTAGCCTGGTGCTGTGTGTATATATAAAATTGCAAATTGTGCAGTAATAACATATGGTGTGTAATTGCCCTCAAGATTTTACAATTAAAAACATATATAAAGTATTATTATAAATAATAATAATAATAATAATAATAATAATAATAATAATAATAATAATAATAATAATAAATCACGAGCAAGAAGGCGCATATCATTACTATATTTTTATTTTATTTATTTATTTATTTTTACTTTAATAATCCACTTTTTACGGCATTACAAAAAAAAATTCTTCCATATGTTTTTTAAAATCAATAATGTTCACATTTTCTGTATAGATTAGCAGAAGGTACGACACATAAATCATGTTACATGAATGTGTGTGTGTGTGTGTGTGTGTGTGTGTGTGTGTGTGTGTGTGTGTGTGTGTGTGTGTGTGTGTCAGGAGTGCATGTGAATGCAAATAGTTCATGTTCATGATGTCAGAGGAGCAACAGGATGGTCAAGTTGTCTTGTCGCTAAGCGACACACTAGCCAGCATCAGACGTGTGTGGTTAAGTGGAATGATTAGTGCTTTTCCCCGAGCACACAAGGTCCTTTGTGGTCAGTGGCTCAGCATCATGAGCAATCAGGGTGCTAAAACAGAGGCTAAGTACATCTCCATGTCTCACCTTATCTACAGAAAACGATTCTAAATAAAATTATGACGCAGGAAAAGGAAAAGTTCCAGTTTTATAGAAGAAACTAAAAGTACGCACATAAAAACGCACACTGTCCAATCTAAGAAAGGACAGAAGGCTGAGTTTAGTTTTGTTCTTTTTTTCTGATTAAAAAAAACAACATATCTTTAAAACCATCCAGAAAGTATGTCCTGGTTTAGACTGAGCTCCAAAGGCCAATCTTTTAGGAAGGGGTTATTATGTAATGGGACGTATACAATCCGAACGGATTCTTTTCTCCTCCGTCGTTGCAGATGAGATCTGCGAAGTAGTTCGTTAACCCCGCTCCACGTTTCCTTTGTGCACAAAAGCTCTCATACAGTATGAATAGCCACAGCGGAGGCGTAGCGATGATGCATTCAGCTGGACATTCTTTCTTTTATGGGTTTTTTTTTTCCTCTAAACAGCATCTCTCCAGCCTCTGTATCCATTTTCTTCTCGATTCTTTTATCCGTCTTTATTCAGACATCACCGTCGTTTTCTCCAACATTCCTATAGAAGTCCTGAACCAAAGCTTTTGTTATATCTGTGGCTTCTCAGTGGCATCATGCGTAGGTGCAATGATGATTAGTATAATGGTGTCGACCTGTGTGGAAAAAAGATGGAGCGAGGGACAAAAGAAAGGTGCCTGAAAATTTTTGAACAAATTGAACAATATGAATTCACTTTCTAGATTTTTCTAGAAGCTTGAAATCATCTTTTTCTGTCCGCAGACATTTCTGATTATTTTGTCGAGTTCTTCTCGTTTGCGCTCGTTGGAGACGAACAGGCGGAAAAGGTTTTCTGGACTGAGGATGAATCCAGAGCTGAACTTTTCAGTTTCAGTGTTTGTGTGAAATTGAACAGAACTCATAACCATGAGAGTGAAGCATGGTGACGGCGGCATCCTGACCACGACACCCGACCACTACACCTGACCACGACACCCGACCACGACACCCGACCACGACACCCGACCACGACACCCGACCACTACACCCGACCACTACACCTGACCACGACACCTGGCCACTACACCCGACCACGACACCCGACCACTACACCCGACCACTACACCCGACCACGACACCTGGCCACTACACCCGACCACGACACCCGACCACTACACCCGACCACGACACCCGACCACGACACCCGACCACTACACCTGACCACGACACCTGGCCACTACACCCGACCACGACACCCGACCACGACACCCGACCACGACACCCGACCACTACACCCGACCACGACACCCGACCACTACACCTGACCACGACACCTGGCCACTACACCCGACCACTACACCTGACCACATTTCTGTTCAATTCTTTCCTTCTTTCTTTCTTTCTTTCTTTCTTCCTTCCTTCCCTCTTTCCTTCCTTCCTTCTTTCTTTTTCATTCATTCATTCATTCATTCATTCATTCACTCTTTTAATCATTCATTCATTCTTTTTCCTTCTTTCTTTCTTTCTTTTCTTTCTTCCTTCTTGCTTTCCTTCATTCTTTCTTTCTTTCTTTCTTTCTTTCTTTCTTTCTTTCTTTCTTTCTTTCTTTCTTTCTTTCTTGCTTCCTTCCATCTTGCTTTCATTCATTCTTTCTTTATCATTCACCCATTCATTAATATTTTCATTCTTCATCTTTCTTTCTTTCTTTCTTTCTTTCTTTCTTTCTTTCTTTCTTTCTTTCTTTCTTTCTTTCTTTCTTCCTACAGTACTTATTTTTCCCTTGTTTCTTTCTTTCCATACTTCCCACATATGCATTCCTTTTCTAAGCCCAGATCGATTCTGGAATGCGATACATCACTCAATAAATCTAAATAAATCCCTGCGATAAAGATGTATTTTCTATCATTTCACTCACTTCACGCTAACATGCGATTCAAATGCCGTCTATCAATAAAGACTGATTTCTTATATATCGGACAAAAAGGCTATTATTTTGAAGTATGATAGTCAGTCCTGTTTTAATGACGTCATCACTCCATATATCAAACTCTGTGATTCCGTCTCCTCCGAAATCACAAGACATCGTGAAACTCCACCCAGGGTGTAACGTGACAGATTCAACCAATCACCTTCTCCGAGTCCCGTCTCTGGGAGCCGACTGCTCTTACACGTGGCACGGTCTCAAACACAGACTTTTTATTTATTTATTTATTTATTTATTTATTTATTTATTTATTTATTAATTAACCACACAAGAATTCAAATCGAGTTTCCGTGTACGACTTTATTCTCAGTGCAAACATTTTCAACAAGCTCACCAGAAGGGATTTCATTTTTTTTCCACCTATTTTCTCAGACATTGAGTGTTGTGATGATCTGAGATGCCAAATCTTTCATCCTGCCAGCGTTTTTGTTAAATAACTGGATGGAAGCTGAATTCTCAGGATGTCTCCAAATAAATCTACTTTAAATCTCCTTTATCGTTTTTTTTTTAGTCAAGCTCCTTTCACGAGTTCATACTTCCTGATCCTCTACAGTATACCGCTGTCTTAACCTGCTGAGATGATTAGTGGTCTCCTGTAGCCTTTCCTGAACCCGTATGTGTTTTTAATCAATAGCCTTTTCCCTCCCATACTTCATGACATCCCAGATCCTTGTAGACCGTTCCCATCATCATGCACTGTCAGATGCCTCCACATTTGACCTGGACTCATATTGAACTTCCACTTGCCATGTTTTCCCATCTCTGACATCTGTACATGTCTGAAACAATCCAAAAATCTTCCTGACTCGTGTAAACTTTTATCTCCTACTATAACCATACCAACTGGTGTTGTCCAGATGAAGATTGGTTTTTGTTACGAGTCCTGGCTCCTCTCGAGCTTTTTTTCATAATCATACAGTATAATATCTCTGGGCGTTTGTGCTGTTTACTCCTTATGGATTTCTGGAGAAGCTGGAAAGCATATAAATTATAATTGAATATTCACAGAAAAAGATTTCTTTGCCAGGAATCATGCTTCTCTTCTGTTCTGCGATTAAACATCGGCAACTTAAAAAAAAAAAAAAAAATTATGAAAATGGTTCGAGGTGATATTCCAGCCTTCAACAGAACATTGGGTTAGTAAACCTCATTAGGTTCGTATTAATGTCGTCATTAAGACCGGGCTGTTTTTAGTGCTGTGTTATCTAACAAGCCATAGATGAGTTGGTCCAAGTCTCTGCAGCTGAGTTCTAAACCAAAACAACCAAAAATGATGAAAAATATCAGGATGAGTCCAAATTATGGACAAGAAACCTCAAAAACCTCAAACCCAAAAAACAGCTTGTCTATTTCCCGTTGAAGATATTTAACAAAAATAAGTTAGCCTAAATACGTCTGAAACCCCACTAGCTACGTGTGTAGCTCTTCCTGAGCTTTTCCTAAATCTCTTGCCTTTCCTTCTGAGATGATTACTAGCCTCCTATAGCCTTGATAGTTTTTATCAAAAGTCTTTTTCCACCATGATAACCAGACCCTTGTTGTCCATAACCACCAACATCTACAGTACTCTGAAATTCAATAGCTATAGTATATCAGATCATCTCATAGAACCAAAGCAGTGATTTCGATCAATGGCTGACTTTGTAATTAAAGACCAGGGCTCGTATTCATGAAACCTCTTAGTACGAAGTGTTTCCCCGGTGATGTAATTCTATTTCCTCTTAATATTAAAGAAAAGATCCTAGTAAAGATAAAAGTTATTCGTAAAGAATCTTAATCATTAAAAAAAGCAAATAAGGTCAGAAGGTGTTAGGAGTCGTGAGAAGGACATTTAAGAGGCTTAAGAGTTTCTTTATCAGAGGAGAAAATGGCCAAAAGGTGAAGAGGGAGAAGAAATGTGTTGTATATAATATGTAATAATGATAGTGAGTTAATAAGATGATACAGATTAGATCGTGTAGGGATTATTTTTGTGACCAGTCAGATTAGAGATAAAATCTCAGACACACCTTCAGGGTTGGGGGTTCGATTCCAGCCTCCGCCTTGTGTGTGTGGAGTTTGCATGTTCTCCCCGTGCCTCGGGGGTTTCCTCCGGGTACTCCGGTTTCCTTCGCCGGTCCAAAGACATGCATGGTAGGTTGATTGGCATCTCTGGAAAAATTGTCCGTAGTGTGTGAGTGTGTGTGTGAGTGAATGAGAGTGTGTGTGTGCCCTGCGATGGGTTGGCACTCCGTCCAGGGTGTATCCTGCCTCGATGCCCGATGACGCCTGAGATAGGCACAGGCTCCCCGTGACCCGAGAAGTTTGGATAAGCGGTAGAAAGTGAATGACGATGAATGAATGAATCTCAGACACAGAAATGATATAATTTGTCTCTCTGTGTGCGAGATGTTTACCTTTACATTCCATTTATAACATACAGATGTTAGAACATCTCTAATACGATCGGTCACGAAAGTAATCCCTACACGATATAGATTCAAAAATCTTAACATACAGACAAAGTGAAGGTTTATAGCTGACCAGATTATTAAAAAAAGAGTCAGTTAGAAATTTTTAAGCTAAATTAGTAGCTCTCTGAGATCGTTTTTAGAGTCTTTATGAAATCTTTAAATGGAAATGTTTGTCCCTTTTATCACTAAAACAGTGGAGATATGTGTCAGGAAAGCCTGTAATAGGTATATAGTATTTAGAAGAAATAGTTCATCATACAGTATGAAGGGTTTTTTAGATATTTACATTGAGAAAGTTCTTCGTATTCAGAGTCTGGTTACGCAAGCGGTCAGGTCAACATCTTTCAGATGACCCGTGTGTTCAGTAGTTTGTTGAGTAAAAGTTTCTAAACACAAGCACTTGCCTTTAAGTCTGAAAATAAGCAAATATAGCAAACAAAGAAACTTTATTAAACATTACATTCCCTTTTGTGTACACAGTCTAAGGTTTGAAACAGAACATCCTGAATTTTATTATATTCACCACACCGTGATTCAGGGTTCATATTCTTTCTGTGGGCGATCGATAGGTGGTTGATATTTGCAAGTTCAACAGCTTAGCACTTTACTTATTATTATTTAGGGTTTAATATAAGAGCAAATATCTGCAAGAGCAAATATTACCTCAATTTTAACTGAAAGAACACCATGAATTTTTGCACTCTTACAAAATCAAAAAAATCGGGTTCGGACCCTGCCTCGACACCTCGGTTTTTAAGCTTGAAACGATCGTAGAATTTTTTTAAATGATTTAATTCTAACCTTTTATACATCTGTCTGAAGGTCACAGTTCTTTGCTAACTTGCTATATATTATATTTATTATATATTTACAAAAAAATGTAAGAAAATAAACAAGTTTATGTAGAGTACATTTTAATTTTTCTTGAATGTTAGAAAAGAAGCAAGTTTAAGTACAATCAAGCAATTTCTACTGTAAGTAATTCCATCCATCCATCCATCCATCCATCCATCCATCCATCCATCCATCCATCCATCCATCCATCCATCCTTTTTAAAGAAACAAGTATATTTAAGTAAGTTTAAGTGATTTTAAGCAGTAATTATTAAAAAAGGTAGATTTAAGCACATAGATCAAGTAAGCATAATTAAGTATAATTAAGCTTAGTTTAATTTAAGTTACTAAGTGTAAGCAAGTATTTTGGTCGTCTTCCATTGTAAATGGTCACATTTATTATAAAATTCTTTGTAACTCTAATTTTACTGAATACATATTCAACTACAAAGCATGCATTGAACAAATCGGTGCATTGTAGCAGCCTTTTCAGGAAATCAGTTGATGTCTACCAGTGCAACTGGAATTTGTTTATTCACCTGCAATCGCTAATCGCTTTACACCCTAGAAATGGGATACATTTCTTTTTGTCCATCTTCACCCCACCCCCCAAAACTGTATAATCATGTGATCAGGCCCAATTCGGTGCTACTGTAACTTTCATCGAGCCAAACATTCCTCATTTTCAGAGGAAGGGAGCGGGGTTAAGTATAGTTGAATGACATCCAATTTTTATACTCATTTACGCTACCATTGAAATGTTTGGGATCACTTGAAAATTTCATTGGTTTAAAAAAAAACAAACATTTTTATCCATTTCAAAAACTACACTGAGGATCGTTACCGGCAACCGTCAGTCCTCTGTTTCAATCTCATGTTATGTTTGCTAATCCAAGGCTAATTGATTATTTAAAAAACTTTTGCAATTATTCTAGCACAGCTAAAAACTGTTGTACTGATTAAGCAAGCAATAAAATTGTTCTTCTTTAGGTTCGTTTACAGTATTAACTATCAACTGGAGCATCAAGGGTGGTAGGTTTGTTTACAGGCTTAAAATGACCAGAAAGAGAACTAATTTTAAAGAATTTATATATATATATATATATATATATATAAGCAGTGTATGAAGGGTTTCCCCAGGCCAACACATAGCGATACTGAAAACTCTCAGAATGAAACGCTAGTACACTTCACTTCCAAACTTTAAACGTTTTGCAAGAATTTGGGTATAAACAGGCCAAGAATGTCTCCGGAGTGTTCAAAGGAATTGGGAACGTGAATCCCCGAATAAAGTAATATATGTTTACCTGGAACCAGAAGGGGCTTGCTCTGGCCTTGAAGGCCTCTCTGTGAGACAGCACATAAGTGAGGTTATATTCCATTGGCAGATGTTAATAATATCCAGCGGTGTATGTGTCTTGCCGGCAGCCTGGAACTGTAGGCTTCACAGCACGGCTGTTTCAGGAAACACAAAGCCTGCCAGAAAGTTGTTCATGTGAGCCGCAGAGCCGCGGCTGTGTGCACGAGGGAGGACCAAGAGATCAATGGCTGAATGTCTGTTCTCAGAGGGCCAGCGATACCTCGTTACAAAGCTGAAGGAAAAGAGTCTTTTTTTTTTTTTTTAGGATGCCAGGCTCAGAGTCCGTGATGCAGGAGATGTGGAGATGCTTCTCCCGAGAGGCTCGGCCTGTGCGGGGGCATTAGCTACAGCATCTGTCTAGCAGCTGTCAGAAGAAGCCTGGAGACTCCCTGAGTGTGCCCAAGCAAACACACCAAGAGAAAGCCTTCAATATTATCAGTTAATACGCCACAGACGTGCACGCTGCCATCTCGATTATGCTATGCTATTGTGTCAAAGAGAAGTTTGTTATAAACCCTGCTGAAGTGTTTCTAGCCCAGTAGCTAGAAGAGTGTTAGCTACAGTAGTAAAGGCAGTAAGAGTTCATCAGATTCCCCGGAGAATGAGTTTGTGTTAGTGTGTGAAACACGGTAGGTTAAAAAATTTATTGGTGAGATACTTCTGGACATTTTTACTAGGTTGAGGTTTGAAATAATTATGTTATTACAAATAATAACAAATAACTTTACTTAATTCTGAAAAACAAAAAAAACAGCATTATTCGCCACTGAAATATCTTGATTTAAACATTTAAAGGTAAATTATTTATAATACTATATATATATATATATATATATATATATATATATATATATATATATATATATATATATATATATATATATATATACACACACTACACACATACACATTTATGGCATTTAGTAGAGACCCTTATACAGAGTGACTTACAACTGAGCATTAAGGGCCTTGCTCAGGGGCCCAGAAGCAGCAGCTTGGTGGACCTGGGGTTCGAACTCACGACCTTCCGATCAGTAGCCCAACACCTTAACCACTGATATATATATATGTGTGTGTGTGTGTGTGTGTGTGTGTGTGTGTGTGTGTGTAATAAGAATAGAATTAGTATCAGTGGATTTTTAAATATAAATATTTTGTTCTAATGTTGTAAGATTTTATATTTATTTGTTTTTTATTTTTAATATTATTATTTATTTATTTATTTATTTATTTATTTATTTATTTATTTTCTTTCTTTTAGTTTTTTTTTCTCCAGAAGGAATTTAAATTTTATGACCAAGGAACCCAGATATACCAGACATGTTTTTTTTTTCTTAAACACTCATGCAATCAGAATTAGAAAAAAAAAAATATTTTCACTGTAAATTGCTATATTTACATTCGCTCAGAGAAGGGGGCGGGGCTTACAAGACTGTGGAACTTTCCAATTTGTGTATTCGTAAAAATTGAAATAGATAAAAAGAGGGTTACTTCTATTTATTCTGGACCACAGCAGACAGCATGAGTTTTGAAAGCAAGTTTCCGGGTCACTGTAAGAAACTTTCAACCATACGCTCATGCATACTCAAAAACAATGGAGTGGCAGGCCATTTGTTCTACATTCCACAACACTTCCTCTTAGTTAATGACTCTTGTTACTTTCTGTGCTTTCTGCCAGATTCCCCAATCACTCATCATCCTAGAAAACATCTTCCTGCATGACTGAACTTCTCTCTGACAGAACATCTGGCTTGCACTTCCAATTTTTATATCTCGTTCCTGACAAATGAACTTGCTCGCTTATCGTGTACTAGTCGTGGCGTCTGGAATACTCTTGAAAATGCAAAAAATGGATTTTAAACTTCACCGGTGTTCGATTCTTGAATCCGATTGGTCAGACGATTTGCCGTTTTGTTTTCTATAAGCAGTTCGGAGGGGAGTTCCAGCTGTCGCTACAAAAAAAATCTATTAGCGCTTGCATAGTAACAGTTTACTTACCTGAATTGGTCACATTGTCTGATAAAAACCTGTTACCATTGTTAGGGTGGAGTTTTCTGTAAGGAGAAGTTTATTTAACAATTATGGCAGGAGTCTACAGTGTCAGAGCCTCCTAACAATCAGATGTCAACTGTAAGGATGTAACTATAAATGGATAAAAAGTACAGCATGCGTCAAACGTCAGATTGGAGTATTGCTGTAAAGTGATCAATCATTTATTGCGATTAATGAGACCGGAACCCCTCACAATAGGTGAAAGTCCGCGAAGTTTGGCCCTAAGTTTGACCTTTTCACTGATGGTCATCATCTTCCTCTTCCTCTTCGGCTCACTAGAGGAATCTTTAGCAGGGGCACGGCGCTTAGGAGGCATTGTAAGGGCTTATCATTTCGAACACAATATACGAGACACAGTTGACAGCGTGAACGAGAGCGGCGAGATACAACAAGGGAAGAAGCTGGGAGAGGATGCGATGATGCGCAGCCAATCAGCTCAGATCTCGCGCCGGGAACCAATCATGTGCCTCGTCTGAGTGCCCGTGGGTATGTACAAAGCCTCTGAGAGAGTTTCTCTCTTTGTCTGGCATCCTGGGAAACCGTTTTTATTTTTATTTTTCGATGAATATTTTTGAAAAGTCAGCGATGCGCTGAGGCCGCGAAATTTGAACCGCGAAACTTGAACCGCGAAACTTGAACCGCGAAACTTGAACCGCGAAACTTGAACCGCGAAACTTGAACCGCAAAGTGGCGAGGGTTTACCGTATTAAAGTCAAAGCTTGTTAAAGACAAAGCTTTTCATATAAACCTGAAGTGGTTTATTATATTGTTTAAGCATGCTAGCATGTGGTTTGGGACAGGCCCCAAATTCAATCCTGTACTATATTAATGTAGTCTCATCAGGCTTGCAAAAGTAAAGGCACCCCCCGATTACCATGTAGGTCTTGTCTTTAAGCTAGATCCTTCAGCTGTGGTTTTCGAGAGACAACAATGTCAGAAGAGTAAAATTAAAAGTTAGTTAATAAAGTTTATTTTAGTGCAGAGGTGTCAAACTCTGGCCCGCAGGCCAAATTTGGGGTGTAATTATATTTTGCCCGCGAGATCATATCAAATGTGCATTACAGCTGGCTAGCCGCATGCTAATACTACAAATCCCAGAATGCCTTGCCACTGTATTGACGAGAAGTCACGAACAGCAAGCGCCCCTCATTCTCTGTTGACAGTCATTTTGAGAAATGCTTCAGAAAACTGAGCCGATAATAAACAAAAATCAAAACAAAAATCAAAACAAAAATCAAAACAAACGTGTAGCCAATGAGCAGAAAGGGGCGTGTCTTGTCAATATGGGCGGAGAGAGTGTTCAGTGCGCATGTGTGACGTTAGCAGAAAGCGGTTTTAACATTGACATGGAGGATAAAAACAAAGAAAGAAAGAGAAGAAAGACTTACGATAAGGCAAGAAGTAGGACGTGTTAATATAGGATCAGCTTTCCAGCGCTGGAGAGAACTGAAAGACCAGGAAGTTGGCCACATATTCACAGGTTGGAGTTTCCCGAGTCAATAACTCCTGAGCTAAACGCTGTTACTACACAAATAACACCTCTTTTCTATTGTAGTAATGTAGAGAGGCAGCTACAACCGCGTTTTGTGTAGTAACAGCATTTAGATCAGGAGTTATTGAGTCAGGAAAGAACTCAGGAGTTGTTCCAAATTCTGTGTTTAAGCAAAACTAAAGTTTGTTTCCATATGAAAAAGGTTGAACATTACATATCAGTTAATTGCAGTTAATTTTTCAACAAATATTCAGTTTGGCCCGTGACATTATCTCAGTTTTATATTTTGGCCCACTGTGAATTTGAGTTTGACTCCCCTGGTTTAGTGAGTAAAACTTGCGCATTTTGTTGCCCATGACGTAGGTATTTTTAAGGGTTCAAGCACCTGTTTACAATCTGTTACTATTTATTTCATTGCGATTTTCCTTCGATCCAAAACAGAAGATGATGATGATGATGATGATGATGATGATGATGATGAGCTCAGGATGTGGATTACAGCAGCTCAGGATTTGATCAGATTTGATTTTGTTTCATTACCCAGACTTATTCATGATTCAAAATTTAAACTATATTCTAGATCAATCCATCACACACACGTTTTCAGTGTTACATGTAGCTTGTTTGCTCCTATTGGCAGGCAGCACTCAAAATACTAACGATCTTTGAGACGGTATAGCAGGAAATAAATTGCCGGCTTGTTTTAAGACCGCTTGTTCTATCTCGCAGCAGGAGCCACATTGTTTATTCAGCATGCATACTCGCTGTTCTCAACGGCCGTGACTTGACGAGTTCAAAAACGGGGCAAAAAAAAAAAAATCTGAGGTCCTTATGAGCTTTTACAGTGAAATCTCAAATCGACATGAATTACCTGCTTTAAAAAGTCTCTTAGCTGGTGTTTTGTGTATAATGTAAGTGAAATGAATGTAAACACAACGAGCCGTTTTACAGCCTACGTGCCTTTTTTTTTTTTTTTTTGTCTTTGCATGTACAAAAATAATGCATGAACCATGCCCCAGCAATTCATGCTAATTTAGATCCTCGGATAATAAAAGCGCACGTATCTGTAGCTACGGCCTAGATTTGCGCTCGGCTAATGAGTGTCTATTTTTTGTTCAGAAGAAAGATTGACATTTCCGTCAGCCTTCAGAGCCGTCAGAAAGGGATCGGCGTTTGAAAAGCCGAGTTTGCATCAAACGCGTCGAGAAGCTGTTCGTTTTTTTTTTCTTTTCCTTTCTGTGCTGTCTGCACCTTCTTCAGAACCAGAGCGGAAATGAAAGTCGCCAAATATTTCCCAGGCTCGCGATATGTCTCGGATATCAGCGGTAAACAGGCCAATCAGTAGGAAGTTTAGATGAGAAGTAGTGCAGCACAGATTGTCATTTTTTCTTCCTTTTTTTTTTCTGGATCTGAAATTCTGCACCATTTATTAATCTTCTCCTGTTTCATCTACAAGCATGGCCTCCTCAATGTGTATTGATATCGACGTATCGTGCACCGCAATTGTATGGATGAATCTGACTAAACACTCACCTGAGAAATCCACCGAGGAGGAGAAATGCTAAACATCGCGTTACACTGTCACCTCGAAATGACTATAATTAGGAAAGCGAGAGTGGAGACGGGAAAAGTTCAAGTAGCACTTCAGGCCATAAATACAAAACGAGATACTGAATGCAAAGTGTATGGTGCTGCAGACAGGAAAAGACAAAAAAAAAAAGGATTTTCTTTTGTTTCATTTCAAGCATTTTAAAATGCTAGGTACTGTATGTTCTTTGTATTATCTTTAGCCTTTGCTACAACTGCATGCATGTTTTGAAAAGAAAAATAAATGATCAAATGGTGAAATTAGCATATATATTATAGCACAGACCTTTCTACGGTATATTCACACAAAAAAATGACATAAAAGATGGGAAAATCCATTTTGTGCTACGGTAGTTCATCAGACCTGACGTGCTAGCCGTCGTGTGCACATTAACGAGCCTCCAGCGGCCGTGACCCTGTCGCCGGTTCACCGGTTGTCCTTCCTTCCTCGGGCCACTTTTTGTATGTACTATCCACCACATAATGTACCAGGAAAACCTCAAATGACCTGCTGCTTTATCTCTGATTCATTCGTCTAGACGTCAAAATCTGGCCCAAATGTCAAAGGCCATTTTTCCTGCTTCCAAGACATCGACTTCGAGAACTGATGTTCACTCGCTGGCTAATACAGTATATCCCACCCCCTGGCAATATAATTGCTGCCATTCATGTCACCTCTCAGTGGTTTTAATATTATGGAGAAATATATCAGCGTACATGTGATCTGGGTTACAGCTAAGAACGATAATCATCTAATAAAATTTGATCAAAATGACGTCTGTAATTGGGTTTGTTACGTCAAACCAGAAACTCTAACAGTGCTGCTGTAAGTGAAAAAAAAAAGATGAATCAAATCACGTTAAATTTTTTTATTTACACACAACTAAAACGTGCGGTGAATGATATTTTGCGTTATTTTTTCCAAATAATTCAACAAATAATTCTTTTTGTCCAGAGCCCCACATGGATACTCAGTATACTCTCTACACAAATTAGTGCAAATTATAATTCTCTTTTTTTTTTCTTCTTTTTTTTCTCAGTGAGCCGGGTTGCCAGGTTCACAAAACTAGAAAACTGTTTAGGTTTGATTTAATTGAATACAAGATTTGATCCAAACCCCATACAGTATACTCTGTACACAGCTGAAATGACTTATTAATTAATTAATTATTTTTTTTTTTTTTTTGAGCAGGGTTGCCAAGTTTCACAAATAAACAACACTCGTCTCAAAGCAAGAAACGTATTAAGGTTACGGCTACAATAACGAACAATAACGGAGCTTTGAATTTTCTTTCTAAATGATTCCTCAGAAGTCGTATTACTATATAGTGGTTAGTAAGAGACGACGTGCTCCTAGACACAGCCGTCTAGATGAACCGCATTACGTTTTTCTCTACTTTATAGATTAGTATCTAATTCTTTCAATAAGTCAAGTTGCTTTTGGTCCACAGAGTACTAAATTTAATTCCTATCAAATGCCGCAGATCCAATGATGGCTTTGTTACAGTGTGTATAAATCACCAAATCTGATCAAACCTTATCAGTCATAAAGGAGCTGACAAGCGGCTGTGGGAAGCTACTGCTCTTAGACCTTTTGGTCTGTTATGAGCTGACAAATGGGAAATAGGAACTCCTAAAAGCAAAACACTGAAATACTGCACAAGGACAAGGCAGTGGCCAGACACTGACACAGGATATGTGAGAGGAAAAGAAGAAAAGAAAAAAAAAGGTGGTGTGCTGTTAGAGGAAAATAATCAAAATGGTGTTTGATTCCTCTGTTCGTTTTCTAACAGAAAAACTGTGATTTTTTTACATTGAAATGACAAACAAAAATACACTATTCTTTTTTTTTTTTATATAATAACTTATTTATAGTAATTAGTATAGAACTGAAGGTAGAAAACTTCCTGACTGTCGTTTCATGTTTCATGTCTTTCAAAATCGTTTCATGACTCTTTGATTTACAGAAAACCACTTTTCCGAACTTCTCGGGTCACAGGGAGCCTGTGCCTATCTCAGGCGTCATCGGGCATTGAGGCAGGATACACCCTGGACGGAGTGCCAACCCATCGCAGGGCACACACACACTCTCATTCAATCACACACTCACACACTCACACACTACGGACAATTTTCCAGAGATGCCAATCAACCTACTATGCATGTCTTTGGACTGGGGGAGGAAACCGAAGTACCCGGAGGAAACCCCCGAGGCACGGGGAGAACATGCAAACTCCACACAAACCCCCTGGAGGTGTGAGGCAAACGTGCTAACCACTAAGCCACCGTGCCGCCTGTTCATCTTCTTCTTCTTCTTCTTCTTCTTCTACCGCTTATCCGGGGCCGGGTCGCGGGGGCAGCAGTCTAAGCAGGGATGCCCAAACTTCCCTCTCCCCAGACACTTCCTCCAGCTCTTCCGGGGGAATACCGAGGCGTTCCCAGGCCAGCCGAGAGACATAGTCCCTCCAGCGTGTCCTAGGTCTTTCCCGGGGCCTCCTCCCGGTTGGACATGCCCGGAACACCTCCCCAGGGAGGTGTCAAGGAGGCATCCGAAACAGATGCCCAGGCCACCTCAGCTGACTCCTCTCGTTGTGGAGGAGCAGCGGCTCTACTCTGAGCTCCTCACCCTATCTCTAAGGGAGCGCCCAGCCACCCTGCAGAGGAAACTCATTTCAGCCGCCTGTATCCAGGATCTCGTCCTTTCGGTCATGACCCAAAGCTCATCACCATAGGTGAGGGTAGGAACGTAGATTGACCGGTAATAGAGAGCTTCGTCTTGTGGCTCAGCTCTTTCTTCACCACAACAGATCGGTATATCAACCGCATCACTGCAGAAGATACACCAATCCGCCTGTCGATCTCCCGCTCCATTCTTCCCTCACTCGTAAACGGTGCAATGTGGATTGGGCCCCCTGTTCATATTTACTTTAAATTATATTTTTTTTTTAGGTGTTGAACTGTGAAAATAATATAGAAATCAATACAAAAGCTAAATAGAACATGCAACAGATTACGATGTGTCATAAGGACATTTCTACGATAGACAATGTGCTAATGGTATTTAAGAAAGAAAGAAAGAAAGAAAGAAAGAAAGAAAGAAAGAACAAAAGAAAGAAAGAAAGAAAGAAAGAAAGAAAGAAAGAAAGAAAGAAAGAAAGAAAGAAAGAAAAGAAAAAGAAAAAAAATGACACTATATTTCCAGATGACCAAATCTTATTAACCAAAAAAAAGCTCAAATTCCCTCTCATGTCTATTCGTTAGATTTTTTTTTTTATTTTATTTTATTTTTTTTCCAAAATCAGGCAGTTTATTATTTCTGTTCCCTCGAATCTAAAGGAAGTTTAATGAACAAGAGCGAATAACTTTTCTTCTCAGAAATGCAATCAGCCTGAGACGCATTGTCATCCGGAGCACATTATACAGCGCCATGCCTTTTAAAATCCCCATCATCTCTTAAATTTCTATAACAGCCTTCGTTACGGTGACATCTAACAGCGTGTTTTATTTGAAGATATTCCACCGATTCTGGCACGGAGCTGGACTCGTACTCCCACTGCCTCTACTTTCATGTCTCGTGCTCTGCTCTGTCTGGTCGGGATTTAATAGACACTTCTGTAGGATCAAAGATTTCTGTCAGATTGACAGAACAATGCTAGAACACGAATCTAAGATTCTTTGTGAACTTAAAAAAAAAAAAAACCTTGACATGAGAAATGTCTGTGCACTTGGGCCTCATATTCGACCTACATGACAAATGAAGACAGAAGTGGGAGGGTTTTACATTAAATCTTTAATCATGATGACTTAGTGGTGAGTTTTACTCTAGTACGAGGTGTCCTGTTGAATCTTTCCTTCTGGAAATATTTCTATCTTCTATCAAATGCGACTTTTCTTCAATTTCTGCTACAGTTGCTCAGGTATCAGACAAGTCCAGCCAGCCTTCAATATGACCCAATCATATGTTCACCACTTTTTTGGTAGATACACACACCAGTGCTGCTCTAATTCAGTCTGCTAGCTCACAATTTCCAATCGGGCAAATTTTACACCTTAATATAGAATAGAATAGAACCTAACGGGGCACAGATGCCTTTATTATCGCCACATATACATTACAGCACAGTGGGATTCTTTTCTTCACATACCCCAACTGAGGAGGTTGGGGTCAGAGTGCAGGGGCAGTTATGATACAGTGCCCCTGGAGCAGGGAGGGTTGAGCTTGGCTGTGCTGGGCCTTGAACCCCGATCCACCAATCAACAACCCAGGGCCTTAACTAGTTGAGCCACCACTGCCCCATATACGTGTTTGTTTTTTTTTTATTTTATATATGTATTTTATGTCATTTGTCTTCAACTGGCAACCCATCTCACAAGCTTCACAATGAAGAAGAGAGATCTTTTTAAAACCTAAACATTAACGAAGAACTGTAACTTCCAATTATTAACAATGACTATTTAACATATTTGTAAACAAACAAATCAAGAAAAATCATTAACAACTAGATTTGTAAAGTTTGTCGCGACAAACTTTGATGTCGGTTTTGACGAGGCAAATATTCGCAAAGGCCGGTGCTTTTTGGAGGCGAGTGGACATAAGGGTCAGTGTTACTTTTGGAGGCAAGTCGAAAGAAAGATAGGGTGCCAAAACATTTGGAGGCAAGTGGAGATGAGCATATGACGTCATCCGAATATTCCTGAGGAAGTTCCCCTCATTGTTCTGAGTGTTTTGATATGTCACATGTCCATGTTGTAAAAAGTTTTTTTGATTTTGCATATATTGGGGGCGGGGCTGCGGGACAACCGGAAGGCCAGTCGGTACACCAATTTAAACCTTTGTTCAGAGTATCACCCTAAAGGAGCTGGCCGAGTTTGGTGTAGATAGTTCGAAAGCTTGCCGAGTTATAAACCTCCAAACTTTATAATGGGAGTCTATGGGAAAAAAGGCCACTTTGAGACCCGGTACCAGAGGTACCGGTACTCGGATCGCTTAGAAAAGTAACATCAACAAATTTGAAGATTATCATCAAGCAACTGCGGCTTTCCTGCTCACCATCGGATCACTTTAAATACATGATAACGTTGTTATGATCCATCTTCAGTAGACTTCCATATCTGGATAGCAGTAATCAATCAGTAATTGGTCAACTGAGCAATTGAGAGATAAGGGCCTTGCATAGGGGCCCAGTGGTGGCAGCTTGGTGGACCTGGGATTTGAGCTTAAACCATTTTAATCTGCAGTCCAACAATTAAACCACTAAACTACCACATCTCTAAGTATACTGTGAAAAAATGCATTTTTTCATAACATATATTTGTATACTTTATAGTCTGACTCTCAGGCTAAACCTGCTGTCGATTTTTAATATCCTACAACAAATTGTGTGGTTTTTTTTTCTTTTTTAATCACACACTGCTTCTTTATTATACTACTTCTCTATAATATGTTCTGAAAAATCCGGAATGTTCCATGCTTTCAGGCGTGCATTGTGTCTCGTTTTGTGGCTTGAGGCCGACGAGGGTGGAGACGTACTTGTACTAATTCCTTAAAAGCAAACATACCATGCATGTCCTCAGGCTTTGCGAGTTGAATACACACAACCTGCTGTGCAGAGGACTGACCGTGCCCAGACCTGGGTCTCGATAAATATTATCTTCTCAGAACTTCTCCGTCTATCAGATCTTACTTGTTTATCTTCATGTTAATTGCTGCTTGTTCTACAGATGTAACCTTGCACTAATGTCCCTCCCTGTGGCGTGCAGTTGAGCTCGCCGTGTTGACTTTACCCAGAGACGGAGCCACGAAACCGCGCCGTCGGTTTAGAAACGAGACCTTCTGCCCAGCCTCTGATCTATATTTCTTCCTTCGAAGGGTTTAATGTGCTCTTTCATCACTCTGAGAGGTTTAGCAACTGTAAATGACTAGCATTGATTAGACCCTGATTCAGTGGAAATTGCACGATTGACGTTTTTTAGCCTTTGTGCAAACGGATTGCGTGGAGCGCAAAGTCAATAGGATGAGCGCAGAATTCTAATGGCGTACTTTTTTGGGTTTTTTTTCCCGAGGTGCGGCCATTCGTGGAGATCTGGGATCATTAATGCAAATGCGAGGCTCCTTTTACAGATAATTAGATAAAGATCGCCACTCACATTATCGATGGTTTAATTGTGAATGTGTGCGTTAGCGACGATGTTATCAGCTGAGGAACGGCTTTTTATAGTCATGTGGAATCCACTCAGCCTCCTTTATGTTGTGTTTAATAGCTGGACTATTAGCTCTCGAGCAAAGCATGATAGAAAAATCTGCTTAATTATTTATCGATTCATTTCGATCGACAACAAATCGATATAAAAAGACATTTTTGTACACAATCGACAATACTGTATGAGTTAATTTTACGAATTCATAGTATCATTACCAAATACATTGTGAATGCCACTGAAAGTTATATAATAATTCTAAATATACATTTTGTTCATGAGTTGTTTTGGTAGCTAGGAACTATTTTGTTCCACAGGTAACTCTACAATTTATGGTTCTTGAACGAATACAAAATTATCCTCGTTGACAAAATGATACGTTTTAAGAGGAATAAAACTTTAAGAAAGAATCCACTTCGATTCAATTTACGATTCGAATTCAAATTTAATTAGGCCGCACACACGATCATACTGGGATTAGAACTATACAGAGTTTGCGTATCAAAATCCGACGGAGATGGAGTCGAAACAGACACTGCGATGACGATCTCATATCCACGAGGAAACAGAGTTCGTGAGCAAAATTCTGAATGTATTTCCTGCTCACATGCATTTTGTTTTCATGAACGGAAACCGATTTCCAATCATTTCACACCGGAACAATTATTTTTCCCTTTGTTTGCTCCATTAATGAATACAAGAAATAAACTTTACATATGTACTGTTTGGAATTTTCGGAATAGTCTGAAATTTTAGATTAATATTATAAAATATTATGTTTTGATGTGCAGCCAGAAACTATGTGTCATGACGCAGCCCGGACTTTGGCCACGTGCACTTGTTTATGTTCCTCGTCACATGTCTGCCCTGCCCTCGTCTGTTCCTCCCTGTTTCCACACCTGTTCCTAATTGTATCTGATTGTCTTTTGTATTTAAGTGTGCCGCGTTGCCGATGGCAGCGCGGAATCTACTGTTGTCCTGTCCTGACAATATTATTATTATTAATAATAATAATAATAATAATAATAATAATAATAATAATAATAATAATAATAATAATAATAATAAATATTCCATATATATTAACAGAAATACATTATAAATAGCGTGAACCAATCCAACAACTTCAGGGGTCATGACCCCAAGTGTTCGAACCTCTTGATTTATACAATTTATGATCCGATTCATTCTGCGGAAATGATCATTTCATAGCCCGAAACATCTGCTTCTACACGAGTGTCATTTGAGCCGACATTGTTGAGTTAATGTAATGCAAAGACATATTCCACTCGGCCTCTCCCGTTTCCCCTGATCTAGAGATGTGGTGTGTGAGAATCCATTAAGCAGCGAGGCTTGGTTTCACACACTCTTAACTTAATTCTGCTGGGAGGAGAAGGCGAGATACAGATGATTAGATACCTTCTGGTCTAACCACTGTTTCTTGGCCTGGATCCATTCACTGTTTGAGGAAAGTGAAATAAAAACAGAACTTTAAGCCTTTTTTTCTTCAAGCAAATTTCCATAAAAAAAAAAGTGATCGCCTGGGTGCATATTTTAATCTTTTTTTTTATCCAATCTTTTTTTTTATTTACCCTCAGATACCTGAAGGACAGTTTGAGCTAATGTCCTCAAGTCAAATGATCAAGTCTCTTTAGGACTCTAAATGCAGAGGACACAAGCCATTAGGGTAGCTTTAAAGGGCAAAGTGGTGACTCACGGCAGAGTCGCTTCCTGCACCGTCGTCCCTTTGACACCTTAGCATTTGCGCTGAGAAGTGAGCAGCGTTATTGAGACGAACCTGAACTCGGTAGTGTTTAAACGAAGAAAAAAACAAAAAGCGTTATGTGGTATATAGAACGAATCACATAAGGTGAATCGTTGACATGACTATAAAAGTGTCCAGTTGTACACGGTGTGTATGTTTGGAGAGATTTTTAATCCTTTGTGTTGGAAAAGATTAAAAGTCATTTCTATCATTAGGTTTCATCTGTGCAGCGTGATCGTTGAAGTTCAATACTCGGATCTAACTCGTATGTAACGACGGCCTGATGATATTTTTAGCATTTGATGGTAATTAAGTGCTAATGAATCAGGTTAAGCAAGTTTTAACAAGGTTAAAATGTGTTCGTTTCAGCTTGCTCAGGCGTTTGTACACTAGAGGATTGAAATGTCATGTTAAAATGCGGAACCGAAAGCCAGCAGTTAATAATTTATATCCTCAATGTTATCATTTACACAATAACATTACCTATAAAATGCTTCAGGAAATGTTATAGAAAAAAAAATAAACCATGACCACGTGCTGTAATGTGGCCTGATTATTTATATTTGGAAGTTAAAGCAGCTACTGAAGCGATGTTTGTCATGTTACTAAGAAACCACAAAACATAAACTCCTCTGCTGTCAGGAAGCGTAAAGCTACGTACTGTACCGCTTTAGCTCAGTCACAAAGGCCCAGCACTGCAGACTCCTTCCAATAAGGCAAAAGAAGCCAATCAGCATATCAACAATCATGCATGATATTTTAATACCTGATATAGCATCATTTAAATGATACTATAGAACCATAGAAATGACAACGCCATTAGATCGAGAGCGAGATCGAGCGTATTATTATAGCAAACCTTGCAGCCAGAATGCTCTTCCTTTAATTCAACAGTTCTATATAAAAGATATTAACGTCTATAATAACTTGGAGACTTTGGACACAACAGGGTGGAAATACTTAGCTATTTCCTGTATTGGAAGAAAAACAAGCTAGGTGGATAGCTAGTTCACAAAGTACTGTACGATATATATAAGATAAGATTTGGGTAACGTTAGCTAGAACGGGAGACGCTATCAGAGACGAGCAGTGAAACATCGCAGTGCAGTTTTACATTTACAGCATTTAGCAGACGCCCTTATCCAGAGCGACTTACATTTTTATACAACTGAGCAATTGAGGGTTAAGGGCCTTGCTCAGGGGCCCAGCAGTGGGAACCTGGTGGACATAGGAATCGAACGCACAACCTTCTGATTCTTAGCCCAACCACTAACCACCATCCTTAACCACTAGGCTACCACATTTTACTCAGTGCAGTGCCGCTTGTTCTATGAGAGTCGTGAACCTGAGTAAACCCAGCAGATTTTTAAGTAAAGCAACATCACCCAGTTACAAAACATGTCTATTTTTTGCTCTTGTTTTGTCTACATCTTGTGCCGTGACTCACTGCAAACAGTTGCATGGTAAATAAACGCAGGGCATGCGAACGCTTCAGGGGACGAGACGAGCGCATGTTGTCAGCCAGCGTGGACTAGTTTCATTTACCCTGGGTGTCTTCTCAGCTTGTTTTACCTGCATTGTCCTCTTGCACTGCCAGGCGTCTCTGGAGGGTTTATGTCTGCTAAGATAAGCTCCCGAGGGGGTGGCAGTTCTCACGCTTTCAAGACGTCTGCGGTTTCTATATTTTATTAAGCTCTTTCCTGCTTCCAGACTGCAAAGATTGCTTACTCATAGTAAAAATCCAATTGCAACATGGTGGGTGTGTTTATTTTATGCATACAGAGCTATTTTAATAGACTCGGTAGCCTACGGAGTATTAACTCATCACTGAACAGGTCATTTTAAGACTTAAAATAATAAATTATTAACTCATCTAGATGAATGTAATATTCCTCACCATGGCTGTGAAAAAAAAAAACTACTAGAAAAGTGGCAGAGAAACGTGTTAAACACGCAAAAGTCTTAAACACGCAAAAGTATCTTCATGAATACACAATTGTTCTACTATAATTTTGAACTATAAGCTGTTCGGTTTATGATCTATTTACTGTCAAAGTGTATTATGAGATGGAAGTAAGGGAAAGGGAAGAGAGAAAAAAAAAACCCCTGCAGATTCTTAAAACAAATTTTAAATGTTTTTCACATTTTAGAGTTCACTTTGTTCACTTTATGAGGTACAGTAGGGTTCTTCTGTCGGTGGTGGGTGGGACATTTTGGGTGTGTAACTGGTTTGTAACGAGTTTTGCATAATAAAATCATTCATTCATTCATTCATTTTCTACCGCTTATCCGACCTTCTGGGGTCACGAAGAGCCTGTGCCTATTTCATTGGGCATCGAGGCAGGATACACCCTGGACGGAGTGCCAACCCATCGCAGGGCACACACACACTCTCATTCACTCACACACAATTTTCCAGAGATGCCAATCAACCTACCATGCATGTCTTTGGACCGGGGGAGGAAACCGGAGTACCCGGAGGAAACCCCCGAGGCACGGGGAGAACATGCAAACTCCACACACACAAGGCGGAGGTGGGAATCGAACCCCTAACCCTGGAGGTGTGAGGCGAACGTGCTAACCACTAAGACACCGTGCCATAATAAAATCAAGTAAAGACAAAACAGACCTGAAATATAGTGCGATGAAAATAAATAAATAAAAACAACAAAAGCGCAGGTGTCGAGACGAGACAAAACAAAAAACGTGACACTACAAGAGCTTGAAGTCACTTCGACTGGATTGGCTTTTTTTTATATAACAAACAAAAGGTAAAATCAAGGTCACCTTCAAATCTCATGCAAAAAAAAAAAAGATGGTAATGCTCTGGGTCATTTACGTTTTGTGTCATTCTGTATAAGAGTTAAAAAGAAATGTAGAATTCAACCATTATGCATAGATGCTATTGAGACATGCTAAAACCAATGCAGAGACTATATATATATATATATATATATATATATATATATATATATATATATATATATATATATATATATATATATATATATATATATATGCAGTATAGCAATAGCAAGATCATATGATTGATGTACAGCGACTTGACTTGATGTACAGTTATTATTTACTTGAGGCGTATGTGTGGTGGTTAAACAAAAAAAAATCTAGAAAAAAGTCTAGAAAAGATTCTAGAAAAAGTAGCAATCAGGGAATTTTGTTAAAAGAAGCCTGGTGGATAGATTCCAGAGGATTCACAGCAAGAAGATGTCTACCAAGTATAGAACATGTGGAGGTGGGGGGTAGATACTTGCCTTGAAAAATGTGTAACATACTGTATTTTAGGGAAGTCGTGGCCTAATGGTTAGAGAGTTTGACTCCTAACCCTAAGGTTCTGGGTTCGAGTCTCTGGCTGGCAATACCACGACTGAGGTGCCTTTGAGCAAGGCACCGATCCTCCCAACTGCTCCCTGGGCGCCACAGCATAAACGGCTGCCCACTGCTCCGGGTGTGTGTGTTCACGGTAGGGTTGCCACCCGTCCCGTGAAATACGGAATCGTCCCGTATTTACAGGCAAAATGACTTGATTTGCCCCGGGGCATATGATTTGCCCCGTATTTTACATAGGTCCACATTGTACAGCATCCCATGCAAATCACCCCACCCGCATTGTGTGTCCTATTCTGCCCCTGATTGGGTAATACTTGTTGCCATCATTGGTTTGTTTGGTTTGTTTTAGGGTTACGGGCCGTGAATCACGGCCAATCTGAGTCAGAGGAGGGCGAGACGCTGCCTCGCCAGTTCTTTTAACAGAGTCAGAGTGACAGAAAATCCATATGAAACATGCTCCAATACTGCACACTACTACTTCTGGTCCGCTGATATTCACTGATACACTGATATACACCCACTGATGTTATTAGGTTCATGATGTCCACGGAAGATCTTTTGCAAGTTTGCAAGTTATAATTACTAAGTTATGGATCTGTTCATTTAATAATAAGTTAATAAAATATGGTTCACATCTCACAAGTTCCTCCCAAAGCTTATTATTTGTGTTCTCAGACACACTTTGTTGGCGTATATTTATTATTATCATAGCTGCGTATTCGATATGACCACTTACTGTAAGTTGTGATAGTGAGAGACTGAGTGCATCTGTTCACACTGATTTCAATAGCAGATATCTTATTATAATGTCCATTGGTATCGATCTTAATATTTTTATGAATACATGTTATGATATACCACCACTGGCACGCCATCGGGACTGTGGTCATCGTGGCCCCCGAGGAGTGTGGCCCCCGCTGCGGCAGGCATCCCTTATTTTTCTGTATTGAAGGTGGAAACCCTAGTTCACGGTGTGTATATGTTCACTGCTGTGTGTGTGCA
The DNA here is from genome assembly GCF_022655615.1 of Tachysurus fulvidraco. Taxonomy (NCBI): domain Eukaryota; kingdom Metazoa; phylum Chordata; class Actinopteri; order Siluriformes; family Bagridae; genus Tachysurus; species Tachysurus fulvidraco. The sequence continues at coordinate 2,560,043 of NC_062529.1, forward strand.
CTTTGGATGGGTTAAATGCGGAGAACGAATTTTGAGTATGAGTCACCGTATTTAGCTGTATGTCATGTAACTTCACTTTAACAAAAGGTAAAATGCAAATGAAGTCAAATTCAGTTTTGTAACCCTCAAATACAAATACTTTCACAAGGCACTTTATATCCAAGAAGCATCCGTTGGGATCGGATGGTGGGATTCAAACCCGTGCATGCGGGAGCACAACGGATCAGCAGATCATGACCAGAACCTCTGAGCCAACTCATCGTAGTCACAGAGTGGCTTCAAAAAAAAATAAAAATACAAAACAAAAAAAAAACCACCTTGGTCCATGTCCCTAACGAAGCAACCAAGCGTGACGGCAGGAAAGAAAACCTCATCGAGATGATGCGAAGAAGAAACCTCAAGAGACAAGCAAAGGGTTCAACATGGAAACCCATGTGGGAGTGGGATTACGCAAAAGAATCTATCCGTCTCGGTGATATAAGAAGAAATGTAGAGAATTTCAATTCCTGCTTGTAGTTTTTTAGTGTGAACAGATCGATGTGTGCTTAGGGTAGAAAAAAAAAAGACAAGATAAATATATACAGGATGTTAGAGACGTAAGAACAAGGTTCGGTGGTTCTCTAGCAGTTCTGCTCAGTAACACACAGTCGTACCTGGCATTACTTTTATAGGACAACCACGAGAATGGATTTATTCACATGAACTGGATTCTCCGATAAAATATTGTATAAATCAATAAAATGGACAGAATGTACGTTTGCAGAAAATGAAGAAGAAGACATTTTGCGAGCTGATAAAATATCAGGAAGTAACTCGGGTTAAAAAAAAAAAAAGACCAGATAAAATAGAGCTTACTTTATTAATTTACTAGTCTTTAGATATGATAGAATTTTATTTGATGCTTTGGCTTTGATTAATAAATTAATGTCGTTTTTGCCTAGTAAACGTTATGCTCACGAGATGCAGGTGTGCCAAAATGCAAAATAAGGCTAGGAGCAAAGTGGGGAAAATAAAATAATTAAACTAAAATATAATTAAATGAAATTAAATTAAATTAAGCCACACGGTGGCTTAGTGGTTAGCACATTCGCCTCACACCTCCAGGGTTGGGGGTTCGATTCCCGCCTCCGCCTTGTGTGTGTGGAGATTGCATGTTCTCCCCGTGCCTCGGGGGTTTCCTCCGGGTACTCCGGTTTCCTCCCCCGGTCCAAAGACATGCATGGTAGGTTGATTGGCATCTCTGGAAAATTGTCCGTAGTGTGTGAGTGTGTGAGTGAATGAGAGTGTGTGTGTGTGTGTGTGTGTGCCCTGTGATGGGTTGGCACTCCGTCCAGGGTGTATCCTGCCTCGATGCCCGATGACGCCTGAGATAGGCACAGGCTCCCCGTTACCCGAGGTAGTTCGGATAAGCGGTAGAAAATGAATGAATGAAAATTAAATGAAATTAAATGAATGATTAAATGAATAACTAAATACAGTATGTTAATAGCTAGCTAGCTTTCCAGTAGCTACTCAAGTTAAAAAAATGCTAAAGAAAGAAAGAAAGAAAGAAAAGCAAATACTAGTAATATCGAATTTGATATTTACTTCATAAAGATTTCTTTTTTTATATTATTTATTTCACTTATCTGATTTATAACATGAAATTAAATTTAAATAAATAGTCTGTGGTCTATGAGGTTGAAGCTGTAAGATCTCATGGCTCAACGACACCACACCCATGACGTGTCCTACAAAATAAATAAGAAAGCTTCATGTGTCTTTTGTGTCTTTTGTTCTGCAACATTAAACTGTATCAGCTGTCCATTCTGCACAAGCTCGTGGAATTTAGTGTGTCTTTGCGATAGAGATATCGTTCTGGTGATGGCGTGGGTTATTTGTTATTGACGAGATTAATAGCGCGTTTCTCTGTTACTTCGTTCGCTCCTCGCATATATATAGCTGAGCGCAGAGGAGTAGCAGGTGTAGTATTTTTTGATAGCATCTGCTTGTGGGTTTATCTGTATCGACTAGTCTTTTCAAATGAGGTCAGCAAAGTCTACGGTTTTATGAGTCGTCGGTCTCTCTCTCTCTCTCTCTCTCTCTCTCTCTCTCTCTTCTGTCTGATGGATGGATCGTTTCTCTGCAGATTTATCTCCATCATGCTCAGTGAAGGCAGCAGCTCAAAGTGTCGCTTCTCTGGAACAAGTGGGATCAGAAGGACATGCACTATCTGCTGTGCTATCTGAGGGGCTTAGCCTCCTCGCCCTGCAGACTGGGTGGCTTTTCTAAGTCCACAGAACCACAGCAGACGTGTAGAGAACACCTAATTGGTTGGAGAGAACATGTTGCAGGACCTCGCAGGGCTTTAGGTGGTATTACAGAGCCAGGCCACGTTAAGACTTCCTGGCTGCTGTGCACAATTAAGCACTGAAAATTGAGTGGAGGTGAGATGAAACATTGTGCACTCACTCAAGGTTGATTGCCTCTTCTCTATAAGCGAGGCCCACATCAACATATGGCGCCGATAGCCGGAGGATTCCGGCGTCGCGGCTTTGTGAGAGCTCTCACGAGTTTTCCGTAGCCGACTGTTCCCTCCGCTTCACTTGTAATGAAAGTCTAACATCAAATGAACTGAAAATAATGCGTTGACATTTTTCACACAGCTGGAGGATTTGAATAATTGAGGTGCTAATATGACAAGTCGAGGAGGCGGACAGGTGAGGCTCACGCTGTTTAAAACATCACTTTTTCAAAAGTAATCAACTTTCCACTTATGGAATAATTAAAAAAAAGGAAAAAATTTAAAATTAAAAAAAAAAAGGATTTTTTTTTTCTCTCCGCAATTTTTGTACGTGCCCTGTGATGGGTTGGCACTCCGTCCAGGGTGTATCCTGCCTCGATGCCCGATGACGCCTGAGATAGGCACAGGCTCCCCGTGACCCGAGAAGTTCGGATAAGCGGTAGAAGATGAATGAATTTTTGTACGTGACGCCTTTAAACCGAAATAATCACGTGGCATTAAGTGAAGAAAGTTTGATCACGTCTCAAAAATAATTATGTGAGAAAAGCAACCTACAAACCGTCCACAAGTCATATCAATCCATCACATCCACCAATATACTGTGTAGGAATCATCTTTTGTAAAACTTAAATAAATCGTGTGTTGAAATCATATATATAAAAATAAACCAGCCAAGTGGAAACACTGTGAATGAACTTTGTTCATTGAATAAATTGTTTCAAATTTTCGTGTAGAAATTAAGTTTTGTGTGAAATTGTGGGGGAAAAAAAACGTGTATCAATAAATGCATAAAACGTACTTCTTTCAGGACCACGTGTCAAATGCGAGTAGATTAGATGATAGCATACTGTACAGTTAGTGTTGGCGGTATGGTTCTGTTGGGGGTGGGGATCCGTGCGCCCGTCCGTGCGCATGCAGGGACCGAGCGGGGACAGCAGCAACTAGAAAAAGAATAGAGACCCCCTGTATAACAGAACCATTGATCATGCAGAGTTTTTTTTTTTTTTTTGCAAATAATAAATGATAAATGGATAAATAGATAATAAATAATTAAAGAGAGGGAGAGAGAGAGGAAATGAGTGGAGATTTAAGACGGAAACTGGTACAACGAACACGGGTTACGGCACGGTGGAGTCGGGGTTGGAGGAGGGAGTTTAAGTCTCAGGAGCAGCGAAGCGCTAGAAAGCGGCTCGATGAATGGGAATTTAAATGGTCGGGTAATATGGATGACGTAACCGGATCGGTGCGCGTCGCGGACGACATGACCTCTGCCAGAACTAACGCGAAGCTTAATAACGGTGAAAAATTGACGTGCGTGTAAAAATCCCGTAAAAATTCGAATAAAAATAATCGAAATTGAATTGATGTTTAAAATAGTAAATGAACCGTGTGAAAAGTAAATGAAAATAAATTGCTTAAAAGACATACACATGTAAAATACACATGTATCAATCTTTGAGAATCATGTGTTTTGGAAAAAAAAACGGAAATAATTGTGTTTAAAATAAATAAATAAATAAATAAATAAATAAATAAATAAATAAATAATTTTTTAAAAATGACGTGTCTAAAAAATAATGTATAATGTCAAAATGTACAAAAGTATGAATTAAGCAGGAATCATATATGGTTGTGAAAAAAAATATTATGTGTAAAAATCCCATCTAAAAATGAACGCATCTGTTTAAATTCGTAAAAGTGTGTGTAAGGGTTTGTGTATATAAAGGCTGAGGGTGCGACTGGGAACAGGAGTGTTTCATTAGTTGTACTCATGCAGGTGAGTGTGTGTGTGTGTGTGTGTGCTGATGGGGAGAGGTGATGGGGCTTGTGGCATTGGAGAGCGGCCATGTTTGTACGCTGCTATGCGTTCTGGGAAATTGAGTTCTCATTGGTTTCTGCTGTTGGTGTGACAGAAAACAAATACATTGTGGAAAAATAAAGATCATGTACATAAAAGATATTGTGGTTTTTTTTTTGTTTGCTTTTTTTTTTTCTGTGTAAGACCTCAAAAAAATAATGTAAATTATGTAAAAATAAATAAATAAATAAATAAATAAATAAATAAATAACACATTCATATTTGAAATGAAACAAATCACTGCAAATAATGTGAAAATAAACTCGAAATTTAAAAAAAATAATAGTAAAAAAAAAAGAAAAAAAAAACGTGTGGAAATACTGTAACTGCTTCGTGTAAAGGTCAAATATAAAAATAAACCAGACATTTTCAGGCAGAAACTCTATGAAAATAATTGAAAATTGTCTGAAATTGTTTGAAAAGAAAAGAATCGTGTGTAAAAATCAAAAGAATGTAATATTTGGGGTATGTAATAAGGGATGTGGTAATATAAGTGGTTAAGGTATTGGGCTACCAATCAGAAGGTTGTGAGTTTGATTCCTACATCCACCAAGCTGAAACTGCTGGG
>NC_062529.1:2569971-2587471 GCF_022655615.1 Tachysurus fulvidraco
TATATATATATATATATATATATATATATATATATATATATATATATATATAAAAAATAGAAAAAAATACTAAACTATTCAGTTCTGTAACAGCGCTGTTATTTCTAAAAACATAAAAAATGTATAAAAAACTGCACTTCAATATCATTTCTTTAAATATTTATTAAATATTTATAGATATGAATGAGTTCCCATACTGTGAGTTTTTTTTCCCCCCTGTACCTTCCCTGAGTTTCTCACTGAGGTTTAAGGACTGATTTCTGCTAATCTAATCTATATTTGTGGTGTAAAAGCTTCAGTCTGGGTCATGTTCTTTCCCCCTTTTTCTTGGTTTTCCAGTTCCTCATAGTTTTCATTGTTCTTCCTATTTTTTTTCTTTTTATCAGCTATGTCTGCTGAATCATGTAAAAAAAAAAAAAAAAAAAAAAGATCTGAGTGACGAATAATTATCTACAATTCCGAAAGCTTTCCTCACAATAAAAACCAGCCCGAAAAGTGACTGAGAGAAAACACAAGGTTTTGACAGGGCTGTTTACTCTAGCAAATACACACTGTCTTCTTTTGGACTCATTGTTTATTGGTGAGAAACGGAAAAATAAAATAAAAAAAAAAACTGAAGCAACAAAGCCTTCAGTGACAAATTGAGTATCTTAGCACCATTATGGTGATGCAGGCTGCCTGAACAATGACACACGGGTCTTCGGCTGTTTGTCACAAAAGTTGAACAGATCTGAAAGTACAACTTGTTCGTGAGCACTGATGGTGATGAAGGGAGTTTGCTTGTTTGTCTCTTACAGACCGTCCAATCTCATTCCCTGACCTTCCTCGTGAGGCGCGCCAACATTTCTACGATTATGATTTCCCTGTGCTCGTGCTTTTGTTCTGCTACCAAATCTGTGAACTCCACCTTGTCGTAGAAGCGAGAAAGAGGACAGACGAGATCACGGTGAGGGATTTGTGTGGGTCGGGCCCAGATCTCTCACACACACACAAACACACACACACACACACACACACACACACACACACACACACACACACACACACACAGAGAAATGTACGACCCAATCACGCGACAGCACCTGGAGCCTCATCAGCTAAAACGCTTTGTGCGACTCGTACTCAGCGTGCTGAAAATGTCAAGCTGACGACCAAATTGTCGGAGTGTGTGGCGTCGTGATAATGAAGCCTACGCTTCCCAAGAAACTTTGAGCATGAACAATGGCGAACACATGCTCCGCTCCACAATATCAATACGACGAACACGAATTTGGTTATGCGTTTAAAAAAAAAAAGCCGTTTAGGTGACGGCTTCTCTGTCGTCTTGTTTATGAGTCGCTTTTCTTTGCTTTTGAAATCTTACGTGAGGTGACGACTGAACAAAGCCGGGTGTCACGTTTAGAAGGTGAGGTGGTGTTCTTTCTGTAACACCACCATGTGTGCTCGCTATATTTGACTTTTTTCTTAAACATGTTCCTGATTTTCCAATAAGTCTCTAAGAACGAATTCAAGGAGCTCTTAATCTACCTTAAAGATTTTTAACTGTGAATCTTATCGTCAGAGTGATTCAGGACCAAACTCGGAGCAACTCTGAACAAGGACAACACAACAGCTTTTATCTTAGAGAGGAGGCGGAGCTTAAGCTGTTACTGGGTGACATCCAATCACAGTCTTCATTTGAAGACTGTGATTGGATGTCAAATAAAAAAAAAAATGGGAGCTTTTATAATCTGATCTGTTATAAACCTTTACTTTGTCTCTATGTTATGGTATTTGAGTCTATATCGTGTAGGGATTACGTTCGTGACCGATCGTATTACAGATGTTCTAACATCTATCCATCCATCCATTTTCTACCCCTTATCCGGGGCCGGGTCGCTGGGGCAACAGTCTAAGCATGGACACCCAGACTTCCCTCTCCCCAGACACTTCCTCCAGCTCTTCCGGGGGAATACCGAGGCGTTCCCAGGCCAGCCGAGAGACATATTTCCTCCAGCGTGTCCTAGGTCTTCCCCGGGGCCTCCTCCCGGTTGGACATGCCAGGAACACCTCCCCAGGGAAGCGTCTAGGAGGCATCCGAATCAGATTCCCGAGCCACCTCAGCTGACCCCTCTCGATGTGGAATGGCAGCGGCTCTACTCTGAGCTCCTTCCGAGTGACCGAGCTCCTCACCCTATCTCTAAGGGAGCGCCCAGCCACCCTGCAGAGGAAACTCATTTCGGCCGCCCGTATCCGGGATCTCGTCCTTTCGGTCATGACCCAAAGCTCATGACCACCGGTGAGGGTAGGAACGTAGATCGACTGGTAAATAGAAAGCTTCGCCTTACGGCTCAGCTCTTTCTTCACCACAACAGATCGGTATATCGACCGCATCACTGCAGAAGATCCACCGATCCGACTGTCGATCTCCCGCTCCATCCTTCCCTCACTCGTGAACAGGACCCCAAGATACTTAAACTCCTCCACTTGAGGCAGGAGCTTTCCACCAACCTGAAGGGGGCAAGCCACCCTTTTCCGGCTGAGAATCACGGCCTAACCGTGTTCTAACATCTGTATGTTATAAATGTAATAAATGTAATGTAAATGTGAACATCTCCGACACAGAGCAGAAATGTCATAGAGACAAATTACATCTTTTCTTAACTTTTTGAGATCTTAACTTTTATCTTTACTACGATCCTCTGTTTAATTTGAAGGGGAAATGCCCAAATTTCTAAAAAAATTTATTTAGAACTACAGTACAGAACTAGGAGAAACTCTTTGTACTAAGAATTTTTATGAATACGAGATTCGTACAGAAAATGGATGGATGGATGGATGGATGGATGGACCAGTACAATAACTAGCGGCGCTCCTGGTCTGACTACTCATTTACCCAAGTCAAGCTTATATATCGCTGACAAGACTTTTACCACAGAAACTATCACGAACATCGATGGATGGGTTACATCATCATTAATCGACCGCTATTTTTATGTTTTTAACAAAGCATCATTTAATGTTGAGAATCAGAAATTTCTGTCATGACTGGAGCTACTTTAATACTTTCCTGGAGAAAACATGACAATTTCATTTCAGGATAAACGACGTGTGAATCGTGACGGGTTAAAACGAAGCCCCCTTTCACTGCTGTGATCAGCTGCATCTATGATGTTCCTACTCGCCTTTGTAATGCCATCTTTTGAGACGCCGTCGCATTGAAAGATCGAATCCTGACGGTAAGCGAGCGGCCGTCGTACGACAAGATTTAGATCGCGAGCCCGGTTTAAGAGAGCGGAATAAAAACTGAATAATTGAATCCCGATAATGGCTGCAATAAACCTCTGACATCTGACAGGGGAGCGTTTCAGACGGAATAGCTGATGTCTGCTGGCGTTGACGAGGTTCTCTCTGCTCTGCTCTGCTCTCTCTGCCGTATGACGTGACGGCACCTCAGACAGATACTCTCTCGTTTTCACTGTAATTGCTCTGGCGGTGATCCAAACACACTGATTGCATTGCTGCTGGTTTTGATTTCTAAAGCCAAGTCAGCTACAGGAAGATGTTTGGACTGATACGCGACGCGTTCACGGAAACCCAGAAGTTCTTCTGAGCGGTGCATTAGCCTAAAATCGCACACACAACATTGTACCACCGGAAGTCAATAAAGCATCATTTGGTCCTGTCTGTTTCTCAGTCTCTCATTAATTAGAGCCATCACAGATGTGATAGCGCTTTTATACAGAATAGAGCAGTTAGCGCTCACCTCCAGCAGTGTTCAGCTGTCCCATAATGTGCAGCTGTTTGAAAAGATACAGAGGTATCTCGCCTCAGTGGAAGCCCTGACTGTCTCAGACTGGCAGCTGTTCTACAAGCATCATAACCATTATACAAAGACGCAAACACTGCTTAGAAAAAAATAATAAAATGAAAAAAATCTAGTTGGCAAAGAAGACAAAATGGAATTTTACCACAAAAACGCTAACATATGTTGTCGGGCAGCGCGGCTAATTAATTTTCCCACATATGTGCCAAGCCAATGTAGTTTTTTGTTTTGTTTTTACCACAGTTTTAGATGAAAAAAGCTGAAGATTGTAGTCTATAACCTTCTGTACATGTTCTACATAACCTGTGATTGTATATTCAGTCCAGGGGCCTTGCTAGGGTTGAAAGGAATGAGGTTTTTAGCGCCCTGAGAGTATGGCTTACCAATAGTTACATGAATGAATGAATGAATGAATGAATGAATGAATGAGTGAATGGATGTCCATTGGCTGTATACTAACAACAGTGCCACCTGCTCTCAATATGTATTTGTTCTGTGTAAAAGCTCAACACATACGTTTTAAAACTGTGTATAGAAGAATTGAACGTGTAAAATAAGCGCTAAAGTATTGTTTTTCTTGTGATGGTCAGTCTTGTTTCACACTCACTCACTCACTCATTTTCTACCGCTTATCCAAACTTCTCGGGTCACGGGGAGCCTGTGCCTATCTCAGGCGTCATCAGGCATCGAGGCAGGATACACCCTGGACGGAGTGCCAACCTATCGCAGGGCACACACACACTCTCATTCACTCACACACTCACACACTACGGACAATTTTCCAGAGATGCCAATCAACCTACCATGCGCGTCTTTGGACCGGTGGAGGAAACCGGAGTACCCGGAGGAAACCCCCGAGGCACGGGGAGAACATGCAAACTCCACACACACAAGGCGGAGGCGGGAATTCGAACCCCTACCCTGGAGGTGTGAGGCGAACATGCTAACCACTAAGCCACCGTGTCCCCCTCAGTCTTGTTTCTTTATTTTGTTATTCTTATAGTTTTTAAGAACGGGGTTTTTATTTACAGCACACGCCTCCGAATCGTACGAAGACTCACCCTCTCAGCACCACCCATGAAAGTTTTTGTTTAAAAAAAACACCAAGGAAATGCTAAAAGAAAAAGTTAGGTTTCTGTATTTCGAATGAGTGAAACAAAAAAGTCTTGCCTTCATGAATATTCAGTACGGTTTTATACCTCACGTCACGTCACGTTTTTTCAACCTTGTTGAGTTTCACCCTGTTGAGGTGAAAACCAGTAAAGAAGCAAAGACAAAGCAAAGTAAGACTTTACAGTGAAAATGAGACATAGAACTTGTGAAGACATTCAGATAACCAACCAAAAAGATGGTGGTTTAAGAACTTTAGTGAAGGTTCTAATGAGGTTCTAAAGAACTTTAGGGTCAGTCTTTAATCTATAGCAGAGGAAACCTGGGTTTGGACTGATGGTTTAAAAGCTCTAGTGAAGATTGACGGAATCGTGAATTTTGGAGCATCGTGGAATCTCAATCTGGCCATAATTGGAGCTTTTAACAATAACCAAATGAGAAATGACCAAACGTACGTCTAAACAAATAGAGAAATAGTAAAAAATCTGCGTTTTGTGTTGAAGTGAAGAAGGAAGTCCATATAAGGAAACGATATACTGTAAATATCGTAAGCGAAGTTGCTAGCATGTTGTAAACAAGCTGTGTTTCGACCTTTTGTCGGTCAAACGTCGCTCGGTCAGACAGTGACGTCATCGCATATTAGCCTATAATCCAAGCTAGTCTTATTAACCCTGGTCTCAGCATTTACTGTATATAATAAAGAAAAACTTTCTTTTAATAGTTAGATCGGCTTTCCGTGAGCTTCGGCAGAAGACAGTCGAATAGCAAACATCTTTTAATCTTATTATGTTTGTATTCCTGTATTTGCTCGTAGAAAAAAAACAGAAAAGATTGAGAACCTGAAAACCTCTGAGAGCTTCTGCATAATTAGCATATTCCATTTCCAGTGTATAAATTTGGCTTTCTTTTTTGTGTGTTTGTAAATTTGCTTGGAAAGTTGAAACATCGTGCTGAGAACTTAATGTAGCGTCTTCGGTCAGACTGTGCTTACTCTATAAAGCAGCCTGGTACAGTTATCTCCATGGGATGCCCGATCAGCAAAAACACACACACACACACACACACACACACACACACACGATTATTCTGTAGCATGTTTTTCACAATGACCATGTGTTGTTTTTCTGAACCATGAATCTTTATTTCTAACAGATCTTATCTTCAATGCCTCCAATATAAATGGCTTTATAACACAATTCTGCATGTGAATTCTTTCACTCTGGTCAATGGAGTGGAATTCTTTATTATCCACGATTCTGTTCCTGCTGATATTTTTTTATACGCACCGCCCATGCTTCAACACTACTTAGAGCGATGCAGCGGTGCTTTAGTCCTTCAGTCTGTTCACTGCTCATTCGCCGTTCATGCTAACATCACAGACATGTCATAGCGCTACTTAGCTAGTACAAAGATGCTCTACTCAGAACCATTAGCTGGTCTTTAGGATATCTGGAAGACGTGATAACAAACCTGGAGACTTCTGCGCACAGCCAAGCTGCCACTGCTACTGTAGGCCCTTGAGCAAGGCCCTCAACCCTCAATGCTCCAGGGGCGCTGTATCATAGCTGCCCCTGCACTCTGACCCCAACCTCCTCAGTTGGGGTATGTGAAGAAAAGAATTCCACTGTGCTGTAATGTATATGTGGCAATAATAAAGGCTTCTATGCGCCGTTCTGTTCCCTCGTGGAAGAAGGAAGCTGTCGTGTTCACAGCTGTACCAATGATCCCTTATGAGGATAAGCTAAACGTTGGATTTTTCAAATGATGTTAAGCTCTATATCTGCACACTGGCTTGTTTTTGTAGGGACTTTATATCTTAATGTTCCTAACCATGACACTAAACAAAACAAGCTGTGATTGCTGGCTTTACATGTCTGTCAATCAGACGCCCAAATAGGCGGTCCTTGGCCAATAAATGTTGCTGGATTCCAGACTTTCTGCAGTCAGTCTGAAGGTCTGGCTACATGATACTAGCACATGGCTAACTAGCTGGGCCCAAGCTGTCCATCATCGTACATTGGAATGTTAAGTTTTTATTATTTTCAGTGGCATATTAATCAACGAGGAAACGAATGCTAAAATCTTACAGATGTTTGAGATTTTTTTCTCATATTAACTCGACCGTGCAGTGACTGCGCTAGCGATAGCAAAATCAACCGACCATCAAATGAGCACCGGAATCGCTAATCACATCAAAAATATTTCAACGTAAACATATTTGCTGAACCCTTTTTTTTTTATTTCCCCTAATCCCCGGGACTACGACAGAGCTAGTATTGTGTACACAAGCCTCTGTGCTTCGATTGGATTCACTTGTGAGTCTCTTTAGATAAAAGCATCTGCCAAATGAATAGATGTAAATGAGTTTTGAGCTCATAATTGGATTCGCAGTTGTTAATGCTATAACCACAAGCATAGCGCAAGCGCATGGGCCAAATCCAGAAATTTAATCTCAATTTAACGGACCGGTGCAGATCCCTGCGCTGTCGAGGTGCTTCGCGAAAGAGCCGAGTTACATTACTACACATCAGTAATCCGAGCAGGCTAATAATTGAACGAGAGCAAGAATCCTGATGAAAATTGCACAGCTCTTTGCCTGGATGGAGAAAATGAAGCCTGCGAATCTGCTTACAGAAATAAAACGGATCGTAGATGCTACGTCGACTTGCTTTCTCTTATTAACACTTTTCAGTTTAGAAGAAATCCAGCCTTGGTGCATGATCATATAAAGGTTATAATAAAGAACTCCAATGAGCTCCATACACAGACTAGTGTAGTGTTACTGACAGACGAGTTATTAGAGATACTGTGTTTAACCACGGCATTAAAAATACTGAGCATGAGGAGTATTTATGTGGTTAAGGCTCTGAGGATCGAGGTTCAACCCCCAGTGCCGCCAAGCTGCCACTGTTGGGCCCTTGAGCGAGGCCCCTTAACCCTTCCTGCTCCAGGTTCATGGCTGAACCTGCACTCAGGCCTTAATGTCCAAAATTGGGATATGTGAAGGAAAAATTTTACTGTACTTTAGAGTATATGGACATAAAAGCTATACATACAGGGTTTAGATTGAGTTTTTTTTTTAATTATAATAATAATTTTAATAATAATAATAATAATAATAATAATAATAATAATAATAATAATAATAATAATAATAATAATAATTTTATTTTTATTTTTTTATTCTGAATTAATAAATGGCTTTCGCTAAATTCCAGGGGTTTCGTTACCACTGCGTAAAGTGGGCGTGTTTCCGAGGGTCTTGCTTTCAAAGACCTCTTTCAAAAAAAAAAAAAAAAAAAAACCCAGAATACTACGAAGGACAAAACAGTCGTACAGGTAGATTTATTTTAGAAAACAAATAAACAACCAAAAACTACAGTTAGGGTTAGGGTTAGATTATCAAATAGGCCACGCCTACTACCCGATGACGCAATATCTCTTACGCTGTTCTGAAATCCCTGGAAATAAGTGCATCCCATTAATAAATAGCCCACAGTGTGTTGTAGAGGCCTTCTTTTTAAGAAAGACCCGACCCGAAACAAACCCGAAAAAATTAGACCCGAGTCCGACCCGACTGCAATTTTTTTTTAACCCGACTGGACCCGAATGTTACAGGTTGACAGGTCTGTTTCAATGAAAATTAGCTTACCGCCAGTCACACGATGTCACAAGCGGTCTTGGCAAACAGAGGAGAGGTAGGAAAAAGACTCGAGTCGATGCACACACACGAGATACAGTAGTTCGGGTCTTCTCGGGTCCGTTCGTTAAAAACACATTCATTTTAAATTACCCGAGACCCGATGCCGTTATTATTATACCCGACCCGTGTCAGAGGTACACGTGAAACTTTTAGACCCGAACCCGCTCGGGTCTCGGGTCGGTCCACGGGTTTTCGGATCTAAGTGGACCCGTGAAGACCTCTAGTGTTTTGATAATTAACAATTCTATGTCTGCGATTTAAGCCGATTTTGATACGTCTGCTACCCGACTCGTGTCCAGCTGCATTTGTAGACGGTTGACTTTCAGTCTATTACCATTACATACTGACTAGTTTAACCCCCGAGTAAAGATTAATACATCCGACTAAAGATCAAATAATCACCCGTGATATAAAGCGGATATTTTCAATCAGTGTAAAGAAACGAATCGTTTTTTTGGTCTGTGAGTCGAATCTAAAATGAGTCAGGAGTCGGTTATCTTTCAGTGTGAGACGTGTGACGTACTGTCGAGAACCCTACACTGAATTTTCGTCTTGAAGACAAGTTTGAGCTGCTTTTTAGACGAGCAATCACTCGGAGCAGAAATGAGTTTGAGATCAACGTTTGCTCTGAAGATACAAACATTTGTGTGGAACTTTTTTCTCTGGTCTCTGGGAAACGATGTAAAGGTTAAGTTTAAAGATTGAGCTCATCTAGTAATCTGTGTATTTGGACGGTTGAATTCGAAGTATGTGTTGCATTTAAAAAATGGATGTCGTTGAACTGGATGGAAAACGTGCCCGATAATTTTGCATTTTGTTCCGAAGCCGAACCCGCGTCTGTACCCGCGAACGGTGCGTCGTCGCCTCGGAGTCTCACCGGCGGTTGAACGTCTGCTCCGTATGCAAAAAAAAGGTGGGTGGTGAAGGCCGGAGCAGGTGCTGCACCACACCTGCGGATCGACGGCAGAGAAAACATGATTACTCGCATAAAGATCTGGCAACGTGGTGTGTGTGTGGGGGAACGGGAGTGGGGGGGCAATCTGTTCAAACATCTGCAGGCTGCTCTTTGACTGCTCTGGATTTTTCAGAAAAGGAAGAAAAGAGAGATAGATAGATAGAGAGAGAGAGAGAGAGAGAGAGAGAGAGAGAGAGAGAGAGAGAGAGAGAGAGAGAGAGAAGGGAAAAAAGCAAGCCTTCTCAAACCATTAATATTGAAGGCGAGGATGAGATTTTCATAATGAGGCTTCCAGTCATCCGAGGAAGCGGATATGTTCTGCTAAGTAAGAAAGTTTTCATCAAGAATGAAGAGGGGAAAAAAAAACTGCAGCAATGCAATTTATTTCTTTGGGTCGAATAAATGTAATGGTGCCACATTAAGATATGAAACTGTGAAACTGCAAAGGCTGCAAGAGGAAGGGTTAGTGAAACTTTAAATGTCCGTGAACGTAATAAAAGAGCGGTGACATCTTTTTTTTCTTCTTCTTCTTTTTCTTCTTCCCATTCTGACCTGCTCGGGAAAAGACGGGCTTTATAAAATCCGCGTCCGGATGAATCGAGTTAGCGTCGTTTATGTACGTTTATGTTTACAAAGCGGATTGAAGGAAAGGCCGAAGTGCCGAGACGTTACGAAAGACGTCAAAAAAATATTTCTAAACGCTTTATTGAAATGATTCGGATTCACGAGACTACGCGATACGTATCGATCGGAGCTTGCAGGCTCGGTGTTAGCCGACGGAGATAAATAAACGTAACCGCTCTTGTCGAGGAGAAAAGCAGTGACATTCAGAGAGAGTGGCCTAAACTCTTAAAGATACAACTCGAGTAACTCCAAATGCGAACCGAATCGGAGTCGAATCAGAGTCGAATCAGAGTCGAATCAGAGTCGAATCGGAGTCGAATCGGAGTCGACAAAAAAAAAAAAAAAAACGAAGGTAAAAGTGAAGGACGAGTTTATTTCCCACGAAACCGTTCAGTATTAAAGCGGCGGCTCTGACGCCACGCCGTGCCGTGCCGTGCCGGGACGTCTTTCCTGTTTCCTGTTGCGTCTCGCAGGTGAAGGTGCGTTCGTGCACGGTGTCGATTTTTTGTCTCTGTGCTGCAACCTTGAAGATAAAGGGACTAGTATGAATATATGTCAGAGATAAGACGAGAGCAGAACAGAGGCTGAGGCTTTGAAGAGCACATCTGCATTCATTTTGTCTTTGAGAGGAAGCGTGTGCCTGTGTGTTTGCTCTCTCTCTCTTACACACACACACACACACACACACACGTGTCTTTTCATCCTCTACGCCTAGAGGAAGCTTGTTCGCCTTTCCTGTGCCGTATCAGTGTTTCAGATCCTCTTTGCCCCTCAGCCGTACTCTATACTGTAGAAACCGTGTTTCTCAAACAAACACCCCCCCCCCCCCCCCCCAGGCTCCCCGACAGGTCCGAGCGAACACGTCGTTCCGTAATCAGAGAAAGCCGCTAATCGATCCTCCGTCGATCCACTTGATTTCCCAGCAGTCGAGGTTTAGCTTGAATGAAATATTAGCGTCGAAGTAGCAGAGCGAGCGAGTGTGTGTGTGGGATCGAGAGATTTGTTTGTTTGGGCCCGATGTATCTGTTTAGAATTCGGAGGCAAAAAAAAAAGAGGTACATGTATCTGTCGACACGTGCGACATTGAGGTAAGAAAAGATTCTAGCGAGTGCAGGGTGGAAGCAATTAGCGATGGGCATGCTGCCACATGAGTCAGAGTCTCGTCTGATTAATCAGCATTTTTCACTCTGTCAAAAAAAAAATAAAAAAAACAAGAACGTGTATGAAAAGAGGGCCATCTGGTGGGAGCTAAAGCCGGGAATATGATTTAAGACATCACATCTACTTGCCATTATACACTCTCATGGCAAATGTCAAGAGATATTAGAGCAGAGAGCAGATGTGAGCAATAACAATCATCTGTCGGAGACCGCGCGTGGGCGGCCTTCTTCCCGGCGCTCTTCGTAGGCTACCTTCGTTTACCTCGGGTCTGCGTGATGAAGCTCGGCGCACCAGGCATCGGCGTTGTCTTAATAACGGATCCTCATCCGTCTTCAGGCGCCGTCGGAGAACGAATCACCGATGGTACCACGCTAAGAAGAAGATTATCAGCCGTGCTGAGTTAGCGCAGGGGAGAGAAAGATCACGTCGATACTAATCACGGGTTGCTGAGAGTTTAACTCGTTGTTAAGAGTTGATGATTTGCTTGGAAGAGCACGCGCTTGATGTTTAGTGGTTTATTCCGGAAACGGCAATTGACCGATTGTTGGGAGGCAGGAGTTCAATCCCGGGGGACTCGGGGGGAGATCCTGGATGGGTGGAGATAACTAAACACACACACACACACTTATTCACAATTTAGAGATGCCAATCGACCTATAACGCATGTCTTTGGACCTGGCGGAGGAAACCCGAGTACCCGAAGGAAGCACGCAAATTTCCAAGGTCACAGTACGGACAAATGGTTAAATCTCTGGGTTGTTGATCAGAAGATCAGGGTTCAAGCCCAAGCACTGCCAAGCTGCCACTGTTGGGCCCCTAAGCATGGCCCTTAACCCTCTCTGCTCCAGGGGTGCTGACCCCAAATCCAATCACTTAACTTGGAACAGCAGCTTTGACTATTTTTCCTCTTAAAGTTAAGACAAAAACAAGGATCTCAGCTTGTCCTTGTCCCAGAGGCACAGGAGACCCCTGCACCTTAAAGATCCCATCCCCTGGTATTTGGGCTAAATGGATCAGTTTCTGGTGAAAAAGTCACACTTAAATCAGAGGGTCTTATTTTTATTAAAAAATAGTGTTTTATTAATAACAGAAAAAAAAAGGTTTTATATTTCTGACAGAATCTTTTATTTATTTATTTATTTATTTATTTATTTATTTATTTATTTATTTATTTATTTTAAAATTACATACTCTGACTGCGATTGACAGGCACAAACGCTATAATCCTTGAAAAAAGGTTAAAAACCAGACGTTTGGCATCCCATTTGCTAGTTATACCTATTTATTATTCCCGCTTGATTTATATGCTAGTTTTTTTATATTACTTCGTATCGAGACATTAAACATACACCAGGAACGAAGGCTGCTGGCGTCTGGAACGGAGGCTTTTATGAAGGAACGGCGCCTTCAGAAAGGTGCGACAAAAAGCGGGTCTGAAGAATAAGGAATCAAACGTGTATGATTTAAGACGTCGTACGACAAGCCTGCTCGCTATTATAGACTCCGCTAGCAAATGTCAGGAGTTATTAGAGCAGAGCGCCCTAGAGATTTGGAGAGCGCGCTCGGCGTGCGTAGGAGTCGCTCTAACGGCGTGCCACGTGAGGGAAAACGGTGCGATGGAGAAGGAATGGAACACAACGTACAGTGGGAAGAACGGCACGGAGAGAAGTTACTCACTAACTGGACGTTACAGCAGCTATAAACAGTCGTTCCTATAAATAGTCCGTTCTCTGTTTTTCTCTAAAGCTGAGCAGATTAGACGTCGTTACGAACCGCACTTCATCACCCGCTGCACGTCGGACGATTCGGCCGCTGATGAAGGCTTTAATCAGGGAAATGTAAAAAAATGTAGAAGGGTATTTAAGTGCGTCCGTGCTGTGGATGGCAAGGGTTCGAGGCTGTGCAAATATAAACATGTATAAACAAATATAACACACAGACATGCACACACACATACACACACACTAGCACACACACACTAACACACTCACACACACACAAACACACTCACACACAGACATGCACACACACACACACACACACACACTCACACTCACTCACACACACACACACACTAGCACACACACTAACACACTCACACACACACAAATACACTCAAACACAGACATGCACACACACACACACACACACACACACACACACTAACACACACACACACAAACACTCACAAACTAACATACAAACAAACACACACACACACACACACACACTAACACACCCTCACACACAGACCACACCACCCAAACGTAACATACAAAAACAACACACATTACACAACACACACAACACACCCACACACACAACACACACAGTCACTACAACCCCACGCTCACACACACACTAACATACAAACACACACACACTTGGGCACACCACACTAAACACACCACTACACACACACACTAACATACCCCCCCACACACACACTAACACAGACACACACACACACACTCACACACAGACACACACACTCACACACACACTAACATACCCCCCCACACACACACTAACACACACACACATTCACACACACTCACACACAGACACACACATACACACACACTAACACACACAGATACACGCACACATTCACTCACACACACATACACACACAGACAAACAAACATGCACACACACGCACACATACATACACACAGACAAGCACACATGCACGCACACACACTCACACACAGACAAGTACACACAAATACGCATACACACACAGACACGCATGCACACAATTGTTATTATTATTATTATTATTATTATTATTATTATTATTATTATTATTATTATTATTATTATCTTTTTTCACTACATTCCACACAAGAATTGTGTCCCAGTTGATGCTGCACTGTCCTCTAACTTTTATCCCGTTTTAGTAATTATTACACCAGCAGGACATGAGTTCTGCAGGTCTGAGCGTTTCTCATCGGGCAATGCAGTACAGTAAGCCATCAAGCCTTATAAAAGGGGGCGGGGTCATAGCAGAAGAGAAGAGGCCACGCCCATCAGGAAAGAAATGTTTCATCACATGATTAGAAAGTGATTTGCAGCGATGGGACTTTTCCTCTAAGAGGACACACGGAGCAAAATTACAAATAAATGCCCCCCCCACACACACACACACACACACACACACCCACCATTTAATTAATTCGTATTTCAAACTTTATCGCTGCTCCTTAAGCAATTACCTGGCGTCCGTTAGCAAGTTAGTTAGTCTTGTACAGGTGTCCGTCTTCAACTTTGGATTGCTAGGCTCTTACAATCATGCTCCTACAAAAATAGCCGAGATGATGAAACCCCGGTGTGAAGGTTTTCCCGAGCAGACAGCCTGAGCCGAACCGGATCTCTGATGTGCTAATGTGATCCCGGGAACAGCAAAGCGAGTGTTTGACGAGTGCCGCTTTGATTTCCTCCAGGTTTCTGTAGGTTTTATTCTAATCTCTGGATGCTGGGAGTTGTGTAAAGGGCTTCATCCCGACGCGAGCTTAAACCTCGGATACGCAAGCGTTATCGTTTAATTCTCTTCCCAGTGCTCTGGGAAAGCAGGCAATTTGTTTCCTCGCCTCGGCTGCTGTTTTTTTTATTATTATTTTAAGCTACTTGCTAATAAGCCACAGAATAATACCCAAATGAATGATAATTATCTTGCAGAGTGGAGGAAACAATACGAGCCTAAATGATCTGCATTACGCAGCAGCTTTGTTTCCGCACTCTGTTGCTCTGCCTCGTATCTCCGGCCCGCTGCCATTCACAGAGCCGAACGGGCGACACGATGAAGACGCTAAGGTCAGTAGGTGGATGCCCGTGACCTGTTCGTGGCTTGTTCTGAATTTTAATAGAGTTTGTTTTTGAAAGCATATTTAAATCTACTTTGCTTATGATTCGATTGAAGAAAAAAAAAGCTACACGTTTTCCGCGATGCACGTTCGTACAGACTAATATGCATAAAACATTTGCATATAAAGAAATAAAGCTTCTGCGGTCGTACCTACTGCAGGCCTCACGTTATACAACCCGCTTTTCATTCCCCGAAGGAGCGTTTTGTATTTATCCGAGCGGCGAGTTTTTCCCGAAAGGGCGGATGGTGATGTGCAGAAGCGAGTGCCACTTGATGAGGCTCAAGACTCTACAGCAGATGTGACCTTTAGGCCCAGGATTCAGCCATTTTCCTTCACTTTGAGGAAAAGGTCACGCAGACTTTGATGTGAACTAATATATTAGGCCATTAAAAATGAAATAGGCCCTGAAATCACTTCCTCACCTAGAGAGCGACTCGACCATAAAAGCCTTTGAGATACGCAAGGGCGGATTTGGGTTGGAGTTACTCAGGAGAACGAAGCGTGGCTGACGTCTTGTCGAAGCGTACCGTCGGATCTAAACGTCCGAGTCGATAAAACGACTTATAAAACTCTTATTCTTTTATTCCGACAGCTCGAAAATAAACTGCTTTTAAAGCTGTGTGAGATAGAAATAAGTGTATTCATAGATAATAGAGTTTTAGATCGGTAATTATTGCACCTGTTAATTAGCATTAATTTAACAGTTCGGCATTAATTCAACAAAACTTTCTTTACATGTGATCGCTGATGTGATCTGTAGCACATCCAGAAGCATCAGCTAAAGAGAAGAAATATTCATTCATTCATTTTCTACCGCTTATACGAACTTCTCGGGTCACGGGGAGCCTGTACCTAGCTCAGGCGTCATCGGGCATCGAGGCAGGATACACCCTGGACGGAGTGCCAACCCATCACAGGGCACACACACACTCTCATTCATTCACACACACACACACACTACAGACAATTTTCCAGAGATGCCAATCAACCTACCATGCATGTCTTTGGACCGAGGGAGGAAACCGGAGTACCGGGAGGAAACCCCCGAGGCACGGGGAGAACATGCTAACTAAACTCCACACACACGAGGCGGAGGCGGGAATCGAACCCACAACCCTGGAGGTGTAAGGCAAACATACTAACCATTAAGCCACCGTGACCCCCCCTAAAGAAAACAACTATTCATAAACATGTTATTATTATTATTATTATTATTTTTTTTTTATCTCTTTATAGCTACATTTAATGGCGTTGATCATCGAAACATCCTGGTTTCTGTTAGGACTGTTGTCATAGCCTTGTGTCTATGCAGCTGTGATATATACTATTGGGGGGCACTTATTTAAATATTATTTGCTCTCGATTCACAGCGCTGTAAATCGATCCCCTCACTAATCGCGTTGATCTCATGATGACTCATCGAGCGTAACACACTCTCAGAGGAAATCTCAGCCATCTTCCACATACTGGGGATTAGAGATGCAGACGATTGGCTAGTGATGATGTGATTGACGGGAGAGGGAGGGAAGGAGGGAGGGAGAGAGAGACAGCGGGAGGGAGGGAAAGAGACAGACAGCAAGTGAGCGAAAGTCAGGGAGAGAGACGGAGGGTGACGGAGGGAGAGAGAGGTAAGGAGAGTGGGAGGGAAGGAGGGAGAGAGAGTGAGACACATCCACATGCACACAGAGAGAGAGAGAGAGAGAGAGAGAGAGAGAGAGATTTCCAAAAGAAGTAAAACTGGTGAATATTTGTAACAATATACAGAAACTGAAAGGCCTCACACATGCATTCTGACCTCTACTGAATATTAATAAGCTCACGCTTTAGTCAACGAGGAGAGAAAAGTTTTTATCTAACTTTTATAAAAATTAAATAAATAAATAATAAAAAGGTGTGTGTGTGTGTGTGTGTGTGTGTGTGTGTGTGTGTGTGTCAAAGCTGAAAGGGCATCAGCCTCATAATATTTTATTGTCCCTCATAAATTTAGGGCTCAAAGCAAATATCACGAACTTCTCTGCTTCGTCCTTGTTTTTCCCGCAAAACAGAATATTTATGGGGGAGTTTTTATACTCAGCGTGATGATAAACTAGTTATCCCGTGTTGTAAATTCCCATCAGGACGCAGCCGCTCGTCCCTCGGAACAGCAGAACGGGAGACGCCGTCCGTGTCACGTTCACGTCACTTCAGAAGTACACGAAGTTACAGTCGACCGGACGAGCAGCGAGTCGGATGCGGACGGATGCGAACACGAGCTCGGGACACGGAGTGTTGTT